>NC_084556.2:33837500-33842500 GCF_033978685.3 Nerophis lumbriciformis
TATCCAGGTGAAAGGCATGATTTATGATTTACAATAAGGTTTGACGAGCAGCTGTCAACATTGGCTCACAAGCTTGTGATCACGGCGCCGCTATAAATATTTGGTCTGCGTTATGACAAAAATATCACTAATACTTGGTGAATATTCAAGTCACAAAACGTAAATGGAGTATTGTTGGCACTTTTTGGATGGGTATTTATTGGGTTTTATGGGCTGAATAGAGGACCTCCCATTGGATCTGCTGTAAGCTGACTTTTATTTAGATTTATTTACAAGATAGAATCCATAAAAAAAATTTTTTTTTAAACATCCGTCGTCATGACTTTCATAACGATTGTGAACGACAGGCAAAATTCCAATAAAAGTGAAGTTGCCCTTTAAAAAGTTATTGCCCTCGCCTTGGCTCAGTTTTTGGGCATCCAGCTGCTTGTCTAATATTCATATCAAGTGAACACTCCAAGTTTGTATGGTGTGTTGTAGGGATGCAACAAATTTTTATTTTGACTGTACAATTATAGTCGGAGTAATAATCACGGTTTCATGATTATCACCGTTTGTATGCATGAATTATTTCACAACAGCTGTATAGAATCACATAGACATTCCTTTTGATGTGTTATTTATTTCTGTTGAAAATCAGAATCAGAATAGGTTTTTATTGGCAAATACATTTACACATAAAAGGAATTTGTCTTGGTGTATTGGTGCAAAAACAGCTAACATTAGAAATAAGGCCAAAATAGCAAGAACTTAAGTAAAATAAAATGTAAGAAACAATTGACAATGTATGCAATATAATCTAAATGTCAAATTTAAGCATAATTTTAAAAAAATACAAAAAGGTGCCATGGAGTGCAGGGAAGAAAACATGTAAAGTCCAGGGAACGTTAATGTGACTGTTTTTGACTCGAAAGGTTCTGGTCCAGATGGACTGCAGCTTCTTACCAGAGAGGAGGGTTTCAAACAGTCCATGTGCAGTGTTAGAGGGGTCGGCAACAATCTTACCTGCACGCCACAGGGTCCTGGAGGTAAACATAACAATAAAAAAGTTAACAGTATTCAAGTAATACCATTCTAATAACTGTAAAAAATTAAAATATAAAGAGCAAGTAGTATTAATATATGTTCTTAGCAGTGACGTGCGGTGAGGTTCATGGCTGGTGAGGCACTGACTTCATCACAGTCAGATTTACAAACATATGAACCCTAAAGAGTATCTTATTCACCATTTAATTGGCAGCAGTTAACGGGTTATGTTTAAAAGCTCATACCAGCATTCTTCCCTGCTTGGCACTCAGCATCAAGGGTTGGAATTGGGGGTTAAATCACCAAAAATTATTCCCGGGCGTGGTGCCGCTGCTGCCCACTGCTCCCCTCACCTCCCAGGGGGTGATCAAGGGATGGGTCAAATGCAGAGGACAAATTTCATCACACCTAGTGTGTGTGTGACAATCATTGGTACTTTAACTTAACTTTAACTTTACACATACAAACTGTAGCACACAAAAAAGCACATTTAATTAAAACAACGTTATTATGGTCTTACCTTTACTTATAAGTGCGGGAACAGTGGTGTTCGTGTTGGAGGAGTTGTGAATGAATGAAATATGAAATCCGTGCTGCAGTCTGCAGGTGTACCTAATGTTGTGTCCCTGCAGTCGTTCACGGCTCCTCCGGTGCGAGCATTGTTGTTTTTGCACTTTTTGGCTTCTTGTTAAGTGACTTTGTTTGGGTGGATTCGGTCTTGCACGTGGAGGGTTTGGGTGTGGGCTTTGGTTGGTGTGGCGCTCCCGTCGGGGGGTGCATTCTGCGGCGGGGGTGCATTAACCGGCACCAGGAGGCGGGATTACTGCGAGCCTCACACAGTGGTCTTCGCAGCAGTTTTATGATTGCTCAGCACAATAAATACTTTACACACATACAGTTGTTGACAAAATACACTGTACATTATATACCTCAGCTAACTAAACTATGGAAATGTATAATATAATTCATATAGCAATACGGTCTCACTGCACAGCAGGCCAGCAGTTAGCCGAGTCCGCAATCCATGGTGAGGCACAACTGAGTGACGTGCCTCAACTGGCTGCTGATCACCGCACCGTCTCTTCTCAGTATTTGAACGGCAAATGTGAAAATTCAGCGATTTTGAATGAAAATAATCTAAAACTGGTGAAGTTAAATGGAAAATAACTTTATAGTATAATCACTGAATACATATAACAATTTAATGTTTTTTTTTTCTTTTTAAAATTTTTTTCTTTCCATGAGGCGGGGCCTCACCTGCCTCTAGTGACCGCACGTCACTGGTTCTTAGGTAAATAGATTATTAGTAATTGTATAGTTAATGTTACTTTTATTGATCCCAGGAGAAAATAATAATGATGTGGGATAAACTGATGTTATCATCAAAAACTGTCATCCATACGTACGTATTGGTTTTTAATCATCTGTGATAAGTTGTGTTAATAATAACTGTCCATCCATCCATCCATTTTCTTCCGCTTATCCGAGGTTGAGTCGCGGGGGCAGCAGCCTAAGCAGAGAAGCCCTCTCCCCAGCCACTTTGTCCAGCTCCTCCCGGGGGATCCCGAGGCGTTCCCAGGCCAACCGGGACACATAGTCTTTCCAACGTGTCCTGGGTCTTCCCTGTGGCCTCCGACTGGTCGGACGTGCCCTAAACACCTCTCTAGGGAGGCGTCTGAGTGGCCCACCAGGCGCTCGTCATTGTGCCCCAGATGGGGGTCTCGTGACCTGCGTCCGGGCGAGGGAAATCTAAGTCCCTGATTGTTATTTTCCATAAACGTCTTCGAGCTGTTAATAATAACTGGAACACACATAATTAGATCCCATGGTATAATTGTGTTATTCAACAATATTATGTTAATGTTAACACGTTCCATACGAACTTACAACGCCTTTAGTTTATTCAACACAGACAGGAAGAAGCAATCTTTAACATTAAATGGTCACTGAACAAAGGCCTTTGACAGGAGCACCTGAACTGACTCATTTGATTTGATTTGATTGCTTAGCTACTAATTGTAAGTGACACATTTGATTTCAACTCAATTATCCACTTGCCAATAACACAATCTAACTCAGCTCTTATTATCAGTTACTAAGTGCTTTAATAGGATCAAGGCATAGTTACTTTGCAAAAGTATAGTCCAAGCTCAAACAGGATACTACGATCAGAGTCTTCAATAACACAGCGCTAAGAGAAAAAGAGTCACTAGAGGGTTCTGAATCCTCGCTAAATATAGTTGCAAAGGTGGTAACCATTAATGAGATGAAGTAAATTCTAAATCGTAGTAAAGTATGTAGTAAACTACAATGTGTGACATTGTAGTTTACTAGCTACAGCCGCCTTCCCGAGCTCGTTTGCCGATTGATTTTAAAATAAAAACATTCAAAACATGTACATATTTGCATGTAATAGCAAATGGTTGAATACCTGATTAAACATGAGTGTAATTACTATGGAAATCAATAATGCAATTAAATTACTTACATATGTGCCTTCTTCTCATAACACTTGTTTGCTATTGTGGTCGCTAACCACACCTTGGCACTTAGCACTTCCCTTAGAATTGGGATACCACTTATTGGACGTAAACATGCAAAACCGAGGGTGAATGGCTAAGGCAAGGGATAAAAGGAAAAACTGGGATTCAGTCTTATCACCACTTTCTGAATCCAGAAGCCCAGTTGTTGGCAGGAGGCAACTCCAATGGCAGTAAAGTAATATTTTGATGAAATGACAGTCAGCTTTGCTGTGAAAAACAGCATTGTGGCCTGTCACGCCTATAGAAAAAGCAAAACCTCCCAGTCGATATTTGCTTCTGCCAATTGTGGCAGCTCCACATCACAGATTTCAATGAAGCCACGCCATTGGCAACATCAAATCTGTGCACAGAGTCTTGGGCCTTTTCAATGAAAATTCTGTAGTTATGGAAGATTGTTGGGCAGGATTACACACAATATACAGACCATTCAAAACCCGGCCGAGTCATACCAAAGACTATAAAAAATGGGACCCATTACCTCCCTGCTTGGCACTCAGCATCAAGGGTTGTAATTGGGGGTTAAATCACCAAAAATTATTCCCAGGCAGAGCCACTGCTGCTGCTCACTGCTCCCCTCATCTCCCAGGGGGTGATCAAGGGTGATGAGTTAAATGCAAATAATAATTTTGCCACACCTAGTGTGTGTGTGACTATTAGTGGTACTTTAACTTTAACTTTAATTAACATCCTGTACTATTTAAAAAATGCAAATTAAAGAGTTTTGTCAAGAATGTCCAGATCTTAGTTTAACAATCCTCAAACTTCAGAAATGAGCATTCTACGGCTAAGGACGACCCACAACAATAGAAATGATCACACAAAAAGTGTCAAATCAGTAGTGCAATTTGACATGATTTTAAGCACAGCTGCTGCAGCAGAAATCAACGGATTGTTATTCTGCATCCTCAAGTGACAAAAAATCTGTTTAAAAAAAATGTTGCCTCCCTTTTTGGAACTGACATTTTTGTTCTTGGCTTTCCATAGTACGATTAAGACTAGGGTGTCATGATACAACTTTTTCCACCTACGACGCAATACCGACATTGCAGTCTCGAGCATGGCCGTAAGTGCTATTGAGTACACCGAGGTCATGTCCTTGGTATTTTTTCCAAATGACAAAAAGAAGATGACATAACTGACAGCATATGCGTACTTTGTGTAGGACAACATCACGTGAGCTGTGCAACAAGCGGTAGATCATCCTCTCTCAATATACAATCTTTGGTTTACTTTAAAGATCATCCGATCAGAAATGTGCTGTCAACATAATATTAACATTAAATCATACTGACGTAACTATTGTTGGTTTCGCCTGAATGAAATTGATGTGAAATGCTGTCGGTATAATAACGTTGTCGTGTCAGTGAGGTGCCGCTTCGCCCTAAATGCAGAACACACACTCTGCGTAGGGCTTCACGATCAGTGGGGGTT
>NC_084556.2:34147500-34297500 GCF_033978685.3 Nerophis lumbriciformis
CACTTTGAAGCTTTTTTTAGGGATATTGCATGATGGGAACTGATTTTTAATGGTTTTAACAATTCTGAAATTGTGATAATGTTCCCCTTTAATGAGTGGACCAACATTCTACAAGCCACCATCAACTTCTTATCAATGTTGCACAACGGAGACATGTTGCACTACATCAGGCAAATGGTGGTCACACCAGATACTAATTAGTTTTCTGACCCCACATTAAAACTGCACATCTTGTTGTGGATTGTTATCATTGCCAGACTGGTGGAAAGCCACTTGTGGAATAAACATGCTGGACGGTCAGCATCTTAATATGCCACACCTGTGAAGTGGATCATTATCTCGGCAGAGAAGTACTCGCCAACACATATTTAGAAAGATTTGTGAACAATAAGTGAGAGAATTGGCATTTTGTGTACATAAAGAATATTTTCAATCTTTGAGGTCAGTTTATGAGCGATGGGAGCAAAAAAGGAGTTGTGTTTATATTTTGTTTATTTATTGTTCTTTGTCTCATCTCTTAGGACCGAGAACAGTTCAGGACGGCAGTGGATCAGCGATGGGTCTTCACTTACACACCTGCCTCATCATCATCGTGTGTTTACCCTTTCTGATGAAATTTTGAGGCGGGATCAACAATATTTGTGTTTGAGTGTACAATATGTTATTTTGGAAGTGTGTTGGTTTTTGTGCTTTTTCATTTGCAACCATAAACTGATAAGAAAGAGGTCCTGCAGGTCACTTGCTATGTAAAGATCTTGACGTTTCATGTGACTTTATTTTTCATTTATTTATTTCAAAAACGTGACACGTTGCGCTTCAGAAAACTTTGTCAGAAACGGACTTTTAATTAAATGTGACTGCATTTTTTGTTCACACTAAATCCAAGTTTGGTCATACTTGAGGTTATATTCACACTGCAGGTTAATTCCGATTTGTTTTGCCCATATGTGACATGTATCAAATTTTTTTCATGTCAGTGTATTACGCAATAACAACGTAATAATGTAATTTATGCATGCGGGTCAGTTCAGGGATGCTTTCCATTCATCATCAAACACATTGTTTTGGAACATGAATGACTACGTAACAAGATCGGATTCAACAAAAAAATCAGATTTAGGCATCATACGCTAGTGCGAACGCAGCCTAAATCCAGGAATGGTCATACATAAGGTTATGTTCACACTGCAGTTCAATTCCGATTATTTTCCCACATGTGACATGTATCTGATTTTTTTTGTGTAACATTTGAGTACAGTCCGATTTTTTTCTTCTCAAATCCGACACAGGCCTCTTTCGGATGTGAATATACAGGAAATCCAACAACTGCAGTCTGAACAATTCACTCATATGCCATCAAAAATCAACAAACGTCATCATTTTTCGCAAAAATAGATGGTCGCAGAAAGAAATAACAGGCAGAAATGATATTACTCAAGTTAATATCCCACCAATCATGGCTCCGACTGCTCGCACACAAGCTCTTCGGAACACACGTCGAAGCAAATGTCCCATAAACCCAAAGAGCCAAAACCCTCTTCCCTGTTAACCTCCTACGTGAAGTAATTTGGTGAAGAAAATGTTGACTCCGGTTGTACAAAATCCTTGAAATTGCCACAAATGCGCAAGGAGTGAGGATTGGTATTGAATACTAGAATTGGAGCCATGTTTACTGGCGCATACACGCTGCAGTCCCATTCCGATCATTCCTTTTACATTATAACTACAAACCCCGTTTCCATATGAGTTGGGAAATTGTGTTAGATGTAAATACAAACGGAATACAATGATTTGCAAATCATTTTCAACCCATTTTCAATTGAATGCACTACAAAGACAAGATATTTGATGTTCAAACTGATAAACATTTTTTTTTTTGCAAATAATCATTAACTTTAGAAATTTGATGCCAGCAACACATGACAAAGAAGTTGGGAAAGGTGGCAATAAATACTGATAAAGATGAGGAATGCTCATCAAACACTTATTTGGAACATCCCACAGGTGAACAGGCAAATTGGGAACAGGTGGGTGCCATGATTGGGTATAAAAGTAGATTCCATGAAATGCTCAGTCATTCACAAACAAGGATGGGGCGAGGGTCACCACTGTGTCAACAAATGCGTGAGCAAATTATTGAACAGTTTAAGAAAAACCTTTCTCAACCAGCTATTGCAAGGAATTTAGGGATTTCACCATCTACGGTCCGTAATAACATCAAAGGGTTCAGAGAATCTGGAGAAATCACTGCACGTAAGCAGCTAAGCCCGTGACCTTCCATCCCTCAGGCTGTACTGCATCAACAAGCAACATCAGTGTGTAAAGGATATCACCACATGGGCTCAGGAACACTTCAGAATCCCACTGGTCGCTACATCTGTAAGTGCAAGTTAAAACTCTCCTATGCAAGGCGAAAACCGTTTATCAACAACACCCAGAAGCGCTGCCGGCTTCGCTGGGCCTGAGCTCATCTAAGATGGACTGATACAAAGTGGAAAAGTGTTCTGTGGTCTGACGAGTCCACATTTCAAATTGTTTTTGGAAACTCTAGACGTCGTGTCCTCCGGATCAAAGAGGAAAAGAACCATCCGGATTGTTATAGGTGCAAAGTTGAAAGGCCAGCATCTGTGATGGTATGGGGGTGTATTAGTGCCCAAGACATGGGTAACTTACACATCTGTGAAGGCACCATTAATGCTGAAAGGTACATACAGGTTTTGGAGCAACATATGTTGCCATCCAAGCAACGTTACCATGGACGCCCCTGCTTATTTCAGCAAGACAATGCCAAGCCACGTGTTACATCAACGTGGCTTCATAGTAAAGGAGTGCGAGTACTAGACTGGCCTGCCTGTAGTCCAGACCTGTCTCCCATTGAAAATGTGTGGCACATTATGAAGCCTAAAATACCACAACAGAGACCCCCGGACTGTTGAACAACTTAAGCTGTACATCAAGCAAGAATGGGAAATAATTCCACCTGAGAAGCTTAAAAAATGTGTCTCCTCAGTTCCCAAACGTTTACTGAGTGTTGTTAAAAGGAAAGGAACATGCCCTTTCCCAACTACTTTGGCACGTGTTGCAGCCATGAAATCCTAAGTGAATTATTATTTGCAAAAAAAAAATAAAGTTTATGAGTTTGAACATCAAATATCTTGTCTTTGTAGTGCATTCAATTGAATATGGGTTGAAAAGGATTTGCAAATCATTGTATTCCGTTTATATTTACATCTAACATCTAACTCATATGGAAACGGGGTTTGTACATTTTTGGGAGGAATGTGAATGACTGCATAACAAGATCTGATTCAATAAATAACCCGAATTAGGCATCATACCCTGCAGTGGGAACATAGCCTGAATCCAGGAACGGTCATACCTAGGCTATGTTCACATTGCAGATCAATGCAATTTTGTTTGCCCCCTATGTGACTGATATTTTCATGTCAATGTGAAAAGTGCAATTTTGATTTTTTTTTTCAAATCCGACCAGGCCGCTTTGGTATCTGGGTTTAAACCCCCATATGTCATCAAAAAGTCACAGACATCATGATTCTTTTCCAAAATAGAAGGTAGTGAAAAGAAATAGTGGACAATAGAGCTGTAAAATGGTCAAGAATATGTCTTAGAAGAAAAAAATGTGGTGAAGAAAATGTTGCCTGCGGTTGAACAAATTGGATCCATATTTACTTGCGTAAACACACTGTCATGACATAATTTGGCATGCGGGTTATTATAGGGTCCCATTCAGTTAGAAATCAAAAATGTTTGTAATGTGAAGGACTATATAAAAAGATCTGAAAAACAAATCTGAATAAGACATCTTACCCTACAGTGTAAACATAGCCTAAATCCAACAATGGTCATATACACATGACTACAGCAGTGACGTGTGGTGAGGTTGATGGCTGGTGAGGCACTGACTTCATCACAGTCAGATTTACAAACATATGAACCCTAAAGAGTATCTTATTCACCATTTGATTGGCAGCAGTTAACGGGTTATGTTTAAAAGCTCATACCAGCATTCTTCCCTGCTTGGCACTCAGCATCAAGGGTTGGAATTGGGGGTTATTAAATCACCAAAAACTATTCCCGGGCGCGGCACCACTGCTGCCCACTGCTCCCCTCACCTCCCAGGGGGTGATCAAGGGGATGGGTCAAATGCAGAGGACAAATTTCATTACACCTAGTGTGTGTGTGACAATCATTGGTACTTTAACTTAACTTTAACTTTACACATACAAACTGTAGCACACAAAAAAGCACATTTAATTAAAAAAAAAACGTTATTATGGTCTTACCTTTACTTATAAAATAAGTACATGAGCCGCTGTTGTGCTGGATTAATGCACCCCCTGACGAGAGTGTTATATCAACTAAAGCCTTCACTTAAACTTTCCACGTGCAAGATTCAATCTATTTAAAAAAGTGTAACCGAGGGTTTATAAATGTCGCCTATACTGTATGAAACTACAAAATAACAAACACGGAGGCTCCAGTTTACACGAGGACCACTTTATTTACCTTCTTTCAAAAACTTCCGCTCAACTCCAACGTGTCATCACTTCCGCTCTTAGCGCCTTCAAAATAAGAGCTCAAAGCATATACTGTATAACAGTGCATAACAGGAACTTAACATCACAAAGAGGAAAGCCCATAAAAATAGGTTACAAAAGTTATTTAATAAGAAGCCAAAAAGTGCAAAAACAATAATGTTCGTGTTGGAGGAGTTGTGAATTAGGTACACCTGCAGTCTGCAGGTGTACCTAATGTTGTGGCCCTGCAGTCATTCACAACTCCTCCAACACGAACATTATTGTTTTTTCACTTTTTGGCTTCTTATTAAATAACTTTTTTTAAATAGATTCAATCTTGCACGTGGAAAGTTTAAGTGTGGGATTTAGTTGATATAACACTCCCATCAGGGGTTGCCGTGCATTCTACAGCGGGGGTGCAGGAGGCGAGCCTCAGCCAGTGCGTCTTTTGCAGCCGTTTTATGATCGCTCAGCACAAGAAATACTTTACACACATACAGTTGTTGACAAAATACACTGTACATTATATACCTCAGCTAACTAAACTATGGACATGTATAATATAATTCATATAGCAATACGGTCTCACTGCACAGCAGGCCAGCAGTTAGCCGAGTCCGCAATCCATGGTGAGGCACAATTGAGTGACGTGCCTCAACTGGCTGCTGTTCACCGCACCGTCTCTTCTCAGTATTTGAACGGCAAATGTGAAAATTCAGCGATTTTAAATAAAAATAATCTAAAACGGGTGAAGTTAAATGAAAATAACTTTATAGTATAATCACTCGATACATATAACAATTTAATTAAAAAAAATTATTTTTACATTTTTTTTCTTTCCATGATGGCAGGTGAGGCGGGGCCTCACCTGCCTCTAGTGACTGCACGTCACTGGACTACAGTATGTTGACACTGCACTGCAGGTTAATTACGATTTTCTTACCCACATATGACCACTATTTGTTTTTTCATGTTAATGCGGACAGTGCGACTAATTTGTTTTTTTGTAATGTGAATGACTACATTAAAAAAAAAAAAAATCGGATTTAGCAAATGAATCCAAATTGGGCATCATACTCTGCAGTGTGAATGTAGCCTAAAGCAAGTCAGTGTTAAAGACCTTAAAGTCAACTCTAGACATTGATGTGAGAAGATATAGATCACTCCCACAGCTGTAATATTATCATATGTTATCAATCCAGCCATCCATTTTCTACCCCTTTTCATGTAAAAAAAAATTTGGTTGAAGAGCCCAGTTATTTTTTGCATCTAAAATCATTTTAGACTTGCAATTCTAGTGATGTTTACCTGCTGTATTATACTAATGCTTAACTGTGTGTGTGTGTATGTATATATATATATATATATATATATATATATATATATATATATATATATATATATATATATATATATATATATATATATATATATATATATGTATATATATATATTTATGTATATATATATATATATATATATATATATATATATATATATATATATATATATATATTTATATATATATATATATATATATATATATATATATATATATATATATATATATATATATATATATATATATATATATATATATATTTTAATTATGTTACTGTTTGTTTACAAAGGGAAATGTGAAGTTATTTAGGCAAAATAGTCTTCTGTAGTTTGTCTTTAACTTTTTTCTGTCTTACTTTAACAAGTTTGCAGTTTTTTTTAAATAATCCTTACTTTAGAAATTAAAATCTGTTATAAACTGTTGTTTGTTAAATCACATTTGTACATTGTTATTTTTTAACAATTATGTTCATATTCCAAAACCTTACACTGCAAAAGGATAGCGATATAGACTAAATATGTTTTTCATATATTTAAACCCAATAACCCAAAGACGTTTTAAGTTGATACTGTAATGAACAAATCTTTTGATTGTAAACATGCAATTAGTACACACGTTGACAATATCCAAGGCTGTATTCAAAGGAAAGTAATTCAACTTTCACATTGAAATGTACAAGACATGGTTTATGATTATGATTCATACTGTATCTCTTACTGGAAATAAATGAGATATTTTATTGCACAGTACTGTGTGTACATGATTTCCATTAATGAAATGACTCCCGTCATGTTCTTTGTTATGAACATATTTGGATTAAAAATATAGTTTTGATAATACTTTAAGAGCCAGCAACAAATGATAATGATGATAACATTAATTAATTTGATTTTTATTGCGCCTTTCAAGATACCCAAAGCTCTTTACAATGAAAACAATTATTCATTCACTCCGCAGTCACACACTGGTTGTGGAAAGCTCCATCTGTAGCCACAGCTGCCCTGGAGTAGACTAGAAATATGGCTGCCAAATTGCACCAACATCCTCTCTGACCAGCACCATACACCAGTGTGGGCGGCACTGGGGGCAAGGCAGGTGAAGTGTCTTGCCCAAGGAAACGACAACCCAGTGCCAACGCTCCGGTTTCCGCATGACTTGCTTTACCTTTCTGAGCCAAAGCCGCCCCAAATAGTGCAGCTCTTGTGTCTTTTTGTCTTTGGCAAGCTCTGCAGAGCAACAATATTGCAGTCCAAATGTGGAGAAAATGATTGGAGGTTTTTATTGTTATATTACTTGCACTTGTTTGTTAGCACATATCTTGAGATTTGTTGACTGTTTCAAGACTTATTTCTTTATGAGAAATGATACAATGTGCATATGTGCATAGTGGTGTTATAATGTATTACTCATGTTTAGTTTTTCATTGTTTTTTATTAAAGGCCTACTGAAACCCACTACTACCGACCACGCAGTCTGATAGTTTATATATCAATGATGAAATCTTAACATTGCAACACATGCCAATACGGCTAAAGTGCAATTTTAAATTTCGAGCGAAATATTCAGCTGAAAACGTCTCGGTATGACGACGTCAGCGCGTGACGTCACGGATTTTGGAGGACATTTTGGGACAGCATGGTGGCCAGCTATTAAGTCGTCTGTTTTCATCGCAAAATTCCACAGTATTCTGGACATCTGTGTTGGTGAATCTTTTGCAATTTGTTCAATGAACAATGGAGACAGCAAAGAAGAAAGCTGTAGGTGGGAAGCGGTGTATTGCGGCAGGTGTTGTGCTGGATAAAGCACCCCCGCCGTAGAATGCACCCTTTGACTGGTGTGCCGGATAACACAGCCGGTGTTTCATTGTTTACATTCCCGGAAGATTACAGTCAAGCTTTACCATTGGCCTGTGGAGAACTGGGACAACAGAGACTCTTACCAGGAGGACTTTGAGTTGGATACGCAGACACTGTACCATGAGTATGCATGCAGCTGCGGCTTCCAAACATTTGATCGCTTGCCCATACATGCGTGCAGCTATGTGCATGTCACCTACGTAACTTTGGGGACTTTGGGGAAATATATGTGCTGTATGAACTTTGGGGAAGTGAACGGTACTTTGGGCTGTGGGATTGAGTGTGTTGTGCAGGTGTTTGAGTTGTATTGGCGGGTTATATGGACGGGAGGGGGAAGGGGGGAGGGGGGAGGGAGGTGTTTGTTATGCGGTTTTAATTTGTGGCATATTAAATACAAGCCTGGTTGTGTTGTGGCTAATAGAGTATATATATGTCTTGTGTTTATTTACTGTTTTAGTCATTCCCAGCTGAATATCAGGTCCCACCCGCCTCTCACAGCATCTTCCCTATCTGAATCGCTCCCACTGCCCTCAAGTCCTTCACTCTCACTTTCCTCATCCACAAATCTTTCATCCTCGCTCAAATTAATGGGGAAATAGTCGCTTTCTCGGTCCGAATCGCTCTCGCTGCTGGTGGCCATGATTGTAAACAATGTGCAGATGTGAGGAGCTCCACAACCTGTGACGTCACGCTACTCGTCTGCTACTTCCGGTACAGGCAAGGCTTTTTTATCAGCGACCAAAAGTTGCGAACTTTATCGTCGATGTTCTCTACTAAATCCTTTCAGCAAAAATATGGCAATATCGCGAAATGATCAAGTATGACACATAGAATGGACCTGCTATCCCTGTTTAAATAAGAAAATTGCATTTCAGTAGGCCTTTAAGTTTTACTTTTGTTGTTGTATGGAAAATCTGCACCGCAAATACAGTTTTTCCCCATTGTGGGATAAATAAAGTATATCCTATCACTGTATGTTACATTTACAGTTGTGTTAAAAATGACAGCTGTCCCACATCACTAGCAAGATAAATCACTGTTTTTGTTAGAATTTCCACTTATACACGGCAAGTAAGTTTGCTTGACTTGCATCCTGCTGATTCTGTAAAACTAAATTATTTACTGAAAGGGGCGTGTTCAAAAAAATAGCGGCTCTGAGTAAAATTTTTGAGGTCATTGATTATGTGGGAAAAAAATTGGTGTTTAAAAGGTGGCCCTTGTTTAAGAATCATGGCAACTGAAGTTGCATATGCTGGCTGCGCATCTGTCCTTGAAAAAACAGTAAAATGGGTTGTTTAAACCATTGTTAAAAAAAATAAAAATACATGTGATGAAGCGTTTACAATTTGCCAAAGAACACATTAGCTGGAAATGAATTGAATGAAATGGTGTAATATTTTGTGGACTGATGAGGGTGAGATTGTTCTTTTTGGGTCTGAGGGCCACAGACAGTTTGTCAGATGTCCTGCAACCACTGAATTCAAGCCACAGTACACAGTGAAGACGGTGAAGCATGGTAGTGCAAGCATCATGATACGGGGATGTTTCTCGTTTTATGGTGTTGGTCCTGTTTATCGCATACCAGGGATCATGGATCTGTTTGCTTACATCAGAGTACTGGAAGAACTCATGTTGCTGTATACTGAAGAGGAAATGCCCTTGAAATGGATGTTTCAACAAGACAATGACTCCAAACACACCAGCAAGCCAGCAAAATCATGGTTCCAGACAAACAGAATTCAAGTAATGGAGTGGCCAGCACAATCCCCGGACCTTAACCTTTGAGGCTGACATAAAAATCATTGTGCATGAGTCAAAACCAAGAAATGATGAGGAATTCTGGAATGTAGTACAATCCCAGCAGGCACAAGACATTAAAACAATGTTGAGAACTTTCCAATTGTCTTCCTTTGAAATAGAATGTGCAGTGTCCCCAATGCATTTGTGTTCATTAAAATACAATTTATTTGAAGAATTTTGAGGTCTATTTGCCTTTTTAAACACACCGCTATTATTATGAACATAATTGTGTGTTTAATAATCTAAAACACACATTTTCTGGCCTTACTCCACCATTTCCTCATCAATTTCCTCAAAGGGTATGTGTTTGAATTTGTGCTGTTAAATGCTAAATTTTGTAAATGAGATTAGTCACACTTTTATATTTTGAATACAAAAAGATCAGATTTTACATAAAGATACATCGGATTTAACAAAATAATTCGAATTGGGTGTCATAATCTGCAGTGTGAATGTAGCCTAAAGCAAGTCAGTGTTAAACACCTTAAAGTCAAATCTAGACATTGATGTGCGAATATTTAGATTACTCCTACATTATAATATTATCATATGTTATCAATCCAGCCATCCATTTTCTACCACTTTTAGTGTAAAAAAAATATTTGGTTGTAGAGCCCAGTAATTTTTTGCATCTAAAATCATTTTAAACTTAGCATTCTAGTGATGTTTACTTGTTGTACTATACCAGGGGTAGGGAACCTATGGCTCTAGAGCAGGGGTGTCAAACTCAAATACAGAGTGGGCCAAAATTTAAAACTGAACAAAGCCGCGGGCCAAGGTTAAACAAATTAACCTTTTTGATAGGGACCCAAACAAGTTTTGCATTAAATATTGAACAAGCAAGGCTTATATAACTTTATAGTGACATGCAAAATCGAGTTTCAAATAAAAATAATAATAATAAAAAAATATCAATGGCATATCAAATACAATTTAAATAAAACTTGAATGCCTCTTTTCTATTTGCAGCCTTCTGAGGTAAAAATCAACATTAACTTTTTCCACAGGCTAATAAATTTGAAAATAAAATATTGAATTAACCAACCATTCAGGACTTTAAACTGCTCAGTTTGCAACACACTGATCTAATCTGATGTGCCCAAGCCAGATACCTGCCATCTTTTCTTGGATGCTAGTTCATTAATGTCGGGGCTCAGGCTTTGAGCTGAGGCAACCTTCATTATCGAACGAAGGTGTTCATCAGTCATTATATCTCGTATTCCACAGTCTTGGGGGCGTGTCTTACAGACACTGCTTTTAACATCTTCTATGAGCTGACATCACGTCCGCTTTTCATCCCTTCTAACAACGTGCCCTCCCAGTCACAAGATATGAGCGGCTCCTGTACGCACACACACGTAAATGCAACGCATACTTCATCAACAGCGATACAGTTTACACTTAGAGTGGCCATATAAGCAACTTTAACATTGTTAGAAATATACGCCACACTGTGAATCCACACCAAACAAGAATGACAAACACATTTTGAGAGAACATCTGCACAGTAACACAACATAAACACAACAGAACAAATACCCAGAACCCTTTGCAGCACTAACTCTTACGGGACGCTACAATATACACCCCCGCTACCCCCTACCCAACCACATCAACCCCGCCTCAGGAAGTGAAACCAACACAAGGAGCACAAAACAGGTAATAAATACAGAACACAGGAAAACACCACAAACCCTGAAATTCTGAAGAACAAAGTTTTGTCCGTGCAGCTATGTGTATATCCACTAAAATAGTGAGTGAGACACCACTGGATGCTAAACAGTGCCTATTTGCTACCTCCCTACAGCTAGTTGGTGTAACTAAAGCTCGCTTTTAAAGCAAAACGATAGTCTAGAGACGGCTCGTATTTTAAAAAAGTCATAAGGTGGGGCCCTCGTAAGCCCAGGTACTGTACCACTGTACATGATAATAACACTTTTTTTTTGTCAGACATAATGCATAATGACGTGACGTTAGTGCAAGATGGCGGCGGCATATTGTGTGTGTTGCTAAAGCAGCACTTGCTACTACAGTCAACTAGTTTCAAGTCCTGCATCAAAACTTGCAAGTTGTTAAATGATCATAAATCTTTACTGGAATGACAACAGACACATTTATATACAGACTTCAGGACCACCCCTCCTTTACGCAGATTACACGCTGTCCATAGGGCCACACGATCCGTGGGGACCCAGTTGTGCATGAATAAGTGCAGGTAAAATGTCAATTAAGGAATGACAGGGTGCTTCAATCTAAAATTTTACCACACATGTATTCCGAGCCTCTTCCTGCCTCGTCACTAATAAAAAATTATAAAAATAAATATATAAAAATATAAATGTAAATACAAAATTAAAATAATGGCAAATTGACTGACTTTTTAGCTGTGGTGCAGTGCTGAGTTTGAATCCCAGTTGGAGTTTTAGAATCAGAAATCAGAATCAGAATCAGCTTTATTGTCATTACGCAAGGTAACGAGATTGAGGCCATTCCATACAGTACAATGTGTGCATGCTAGAAAAACAATGTGCAAATATATAGAAATATAAAAAATGTAGAAGTGCAATGAATATGGTGTGAAATGAATATATACATGAAAAAACAAAACAAAAACAGGGTGGTTGGTGGAATGGGTTATTGCACCGAAGAGAAGGCAGTTATGAGGGACAATGGGGCAGTCCGTTCAGGATGGTTATGGCCCTGGGGAAGAAGCTGTTCTTTAGCCTGTTTGTTTTGGTTTTAATGCACCTGTAGCGCTTCCCAGAGGGCAGCAGGTGGAACAGGTCAGAGCCAGGGTGGGTGCTGTCCTTGATGATGGCACTGGCTCTGTTGAGGCAGCGGGAGGTGTAGATGTCCGTCAGAGAGGGGAGAGGGCGGCCGATGATCTTCTGAGCCGTCTTGACCACTCTTTGCAGCCTCTCCCTGTCTGCTGCAGTGCAGCTGCCGTACCATACCGTAATACAGTAGGTCAGCAGGCTCTCGATGGACGAGCGGTAGAAGGTCAGCAGCAGGTCAGGCTTCAGGTTGTACTTCCCGAGGACTCTAAGGAAGTGTAGCCGCTGCTGAGCCTTCTTGATGATTGATGTGGTGTTGACTGTCCAGGAGAAGTCATTAGAGATGTGGACTCCAAGGTACCTGAAGGTGTGGACCCTCTCTACACGCTCGCCGTTGATGTAGAGGGGGGCAGGGTAATAATGTTAAATGTGTTATTTTGCACAAAAAAAGGGTATTAACAAAATGTATTTCCAATTAATTTGAAAAATGCGTTAAATACAATTCAAGTTTTAATGAAAAAAGTATTTAAAATTAAAGTCGCAGAAATAAATTGTGACAGGGCTTCAGTTTGTGGCATCATATGGTACGAAACGGAACACTGAAGCTGTGGGTTTCATCATGTTGTTGACATGCAGCACTAGGGTTGTACGGTATACCGGTATTAGTATAGTACCACGATACTAATGAATCATTTTCGGTACGATACCGTCTCTGAAACGTACCGGTACCGCACGCCATAGGTGAATCCACACCTAACATCCACTGTAATGATATCATGTACAGGCACGTATCTAGTCGATGCTACTATGATTACGTCGATATTTTTTGGCATCACAACATCTTCTTTCGTTTTTTGTTAAATGTATATTGTGTTTATAAACTCAGGAAATACGTCCCTGGACACATGAGGACTTTGAATATGACCAATGTATGATCCTGTAACTACTTGGTATCGGATTGATACCCACATTTGTGGTATCATCCAAAACTAATGTAAAGTATCAAACAACAGAAGAATAAATGAGTATTACATTTCAACAGAAGTGTAGACAGAACATGTTAAAAGAGAAAGTAAGCAGATATTAACAGTAAATGAACAAGTAGATTAATAATTAATTTTCTACCACTTGTCCTTAATAATGTTGACAAATTAATAGAATGATAAATGACACAATATGTTACTGCAAACATCAGCAGACTAATTAAGAGCCTTTGTTTGTTTACTTACTACTAAAAGACAAGTTGTCTAGTATGTTCACTATTTTATTTAAGGACTTAACTGCGGACTTAACTGCAAAAAGAAACATATGTTTAATGTACCCTCAGATGTTTTTGTTAAAATAAAGCCAATAAGGCCATTTTTTTGTGGTTCCCTTTATTTAGAAAAGTACCGGAATAATTTTAGTACCGGTACCAAAATATTGGTGTCGATACAACACTATGCAGGATACAACATTTAGCCTCGTTGCAACGAAAGGTGCATAAGACAGGTCATATTATTTATCCTACTTTATTGTTTATTTTTCATGAACATTTTGTTTTTATTATTTTTAATACAGTTTCTGTATTTTTAAACTGTTCTTGTGCGGAAAATATTACAGATAAGTAGTTTAACCCTGAAGATATTCCGTCTGTCGTATTATGCCACAAAGTTCTTTTAGATGAGGGAAAATTCTAACTCGTAATGTCACTGTCAAAACATGAGGATTTAGCATTTTCTTATGGATTGTTTACAAGGAAAACTTGGAAAGCTAAGTTAAATCTTAATATTTACATAAAGTACGCATTTTAACAAAGAAGTTACCACTGTACCGTCTGTTGTTTTGGGGATTTTGGTGCTTGTTTTGGTGCTGGTTCCAGCTTGTTTGGTACCTCAGTTTGCATGTTAAAGGCCAAAAGTATGATGACTCTATATTTAATCCCACATTTCAAGCTGTCCTCACATAGCTAAATAAAGAATGGTGCAAAGGTAAACGTCTCAAAAAGGAGGAACTAGTCTACGATTCAATATTTATAGTTATAATTTAGTTAGTTACATATCCTCTTGCCAAATTTCCCCTCATCGATGGAACAACTCAAATGTCTCCCTCTTTCCTCTTTCACGTTCCGATGTTTTTGGACTGACCTACACCCTTGTGAACACTTTCTGACACATGGACACATGAACCCGTTGGACTTGTCTGCCCTTTTGCTATAAAGAGAGTGAAGAATTCTTCATCGGGGATCACTTTTCCAGAAGCCCGCTCGTGATATTGACTGACAAGTAAAGGCTTAAGAGGGGAGGAGTATATTTACAGCTATAATAATAATAATAATAATAAATTCACCAAAAGTCAAGTATTTCATACATATATATATATATATATATATATATATATATATATATATATATATATATATATATATATATATATATATATATATATATATATATATATAAAATAAATACTTGAATTTCAGTGTTCATTTATTTACACAATTACACACATAACACTCATCTACTCATTGTTGTACTTGAAAGTGCAATGCTTTGCAGCCAGAAGCACAGCCTTATATACTACATACAAACTAAATACACAGTAATGAAAACACAGTTGTTCTACTAACTGTACTGTGCTTGCTGCTTACTTACTAAAAAAAAAAAAAACAACACTTACCTTTCACTATTTGAGTAGCCTTTGTTCTGCCATTTGGGTACTGGCGAGCGATCTCTGAATCCAGGAACATATCCTTCACGGATTTGTTATAGACATCCGCAAATGAGAACGGGATGTTGCTTCCAGCTATCAGCATAGCCATCTTTGTCTCGGCATAAGTTACACCATCGGGTCTCCATTTAGCAAGGTGGTCCATAATACTGGGCTGGGACCGGTGCTGCGCTGCCGACGCTTTGTGCTTCGCTGTCCGTTCATGACTGAGTATATCCGTTCGGCCACCGTGTTCAATGGAGAAGTATGTTCTACAAAATTTACGGGCAGCATACCTCTTCTCCTTCGAACTGCCCTGGATAAACTGAAATTCTTGTTTCCATTCGTTTTGGAACTTACAAGCGTATTTCTTCATCTTACTTGTCGTCGGCGTCGCCATTGCTGTATCTTCCTCGTCCGCATGGAGCTGGAGGGGGTGTGGCCTCTAGCTCCGGCTGGAAATCGGAAGAAAATCGGGAGAAAATTGGTCCCGGAAGGTTTTCGGGAGAGGCGCTGAATTTCGGGAGTCTCCCGGGAAAATCGGGAGGGTTGGCAAGTATGTCTAAGGTTATATTTCTCCTCTTTTGTTGAGAAGAATTGTTGTACATTCTTGGTTAGCAGGTTATAGTTTGCTTTGTACATAATTTTAGCTGTTTGCAAATGCACCAAATTGTTGAATTTCAATAATTGTGATTGAATAAATAAAGGGTTTGTAGTTATATATTTTTAATTGTAGTTTTAAAATGTTGAGATTTTTTTTTTTTAAATAACTATTCAAATAAGAATTAGTTTTTTCCCCCACATAAAAATGCTGTTTAAATATGCTTGATTTCAGAATTGCAAGTAGAATTTTGCTTGTTGGTAGAATAAAATATGTATTTATATCTTAAAAGTCCTGCTAATTTCTAGACATACAAATCTTAATTATAATGTTCTATCAAGTAAAATTGATGTGTCCATATGCATGGACAGATAATTTCACAGGTTTTTAGTATTTTTTTTCTTTTTGTCTTATATTTTGTCAGCTCTTTTCTGCAGTGCAGAGTCCAACAGATGATTCCCCACAGTTTCAGTTATCTTGTATAAGCACAATCTAGATGTGTGCTGAAGTCCATGAACCCCAGGAAAGCTGCTGGTCCTGTTAGAATATCTGACAAAGAGCTGAGGGCCGGTGAGCAGGGGTGTGCAAAGGATTTGTGTTTTTATTGATAGTTATTTTAAACATGACCTATAAGCTCAATAATAATAAAAACTGCCTTCTTTTATTTGAAACTACTTCAGAAGGTCGAATCATAACCTTCCCATAAACTAGTTAGAAACAGTTGTGCATGCACAGATAACATCCCGCTTTGACTACTGTAATGCTCTCTATTTTGGCATTAATTAGTCCTCCATTCGCCGTTTACAACTGGTTCAAAACGCAGCTCCTGGCCTGCTCATAGGAAAGCAGAAACAAGAGCACGTCACTGGTTTCTCTACACTTGTTGCCTGTTGTTCTTAGAATTCAGTTTAAACTTTTATTGTTTGTTTTTAAATCTCTCTATAGGCTGGCTCCACCAAATGTATCTGACTTATTTATACTGCACACCCTGGTCAGAACTTTAAGGTCATCTGACCAGTGTTTTTTAGAGTGCCTAAAATTGAGACTAAAGACCACAGAAGACAGAAATTCTGCGGTAGCTGGTACTAAACTCTGGAACGTTCTACCTCTCTCTCTCTCGAGAAATCTATTTTGAGCTGAACATATCAAGTACAGTTTTATTTTTTTATTTGCAATTTGCGCAATGACTCATGTCACCTGCTGCAAGCGCAGCCGGCACCTTCGCCAGAAGTGCACCGGGACACGCCCCTGCTCGCTCTTCCCGCATCGCGGCCACACGGCTGCAGGCAGTCAGCAATCAACGCGCCTGGGTCTGATGAGGGCAGAAGGAATAAAGTTAAGTTAAGTTAAAGTTAAAGTACCAATGATTGTCACACACACACTAGGTGTGGCGAAATGTGTCCTCTGCATTTGACCCATCCCCTTGTTCACCTCCTGGGAGGCGAGGGGAGCAGTGGGCAGCAGCAGTGCCGCGCCTGGGAATCATTTTTGGTGATTTAACCCCCAATTCCAACCCTTGATGCTGAGTGCCAAGCAGGGAGGTAATGGGTCCCATTTTTTTTAATAGTCTTTGGTATGACTCGGCATGAACTCACAACCTACCGATCTCAGGGCGGACACTCTAACCACTAGGCCACTGAAAAGACCAGCAAACCCAAAGATCCAGTGCCGGAACGTAGTTCCCTCTTCGTAGTAGGCATCCCGTCTCTGGCTTCCCTCCGCGTACTTACTCTCTCTGCGCTTTCACTGTGCCCGTGTCTTATGTCCTCTGTGTTCCCTGCAGTGTTCCCTCTGTTTCCCGTGATCGAGCTGTGTGCCTCGACTTCCCACCGGATTCTGGACTGCCTCCCTCGATCCTCAACCCCCGTTTGGACACGGAACTCCTCGCCTCTCTCCAGCCCCCGACCTCAGGCTTGCCCTCAGACTGTCCTCTCGCCTTGCCCCTCTGGTCTGACGAAGGAGTCATCCAACACACACAAACAACAAACTCTGGTTACATTTACATTGTTAATTCTACACATTGTCTTGCACCATTCACGTTTAGTAGCATACACACCCCAACTCATCATCATCATCAGTTTCAATAAATCTATTGAAGTGATCCCTGCCGTTGTGTCGTCTCCTTCCCCCGCCGTACGTAACAATTTTGTTGTGTAAGTGTACTTATTTTGTTTTTTACCTTTTATTGATCAGTTTGTTTAGCTGTGTTTTATATATAGAATATTCTGTACTTGTATTTTATTTATTGCTATATTATATAAATGTTTTTTGCCTTTTCTGCTTTTAATCTGTGGGGCAATAGTGGCTGTTTTAAAATGGTCCAATATAAATACATAAACCTTGACCTTTTGAAAACATGTCTCCCTCCATTCCTTGAGTCTCATCAGGTTTGCTGACACAGCTACACTATCAACCTAAGATGCAATCTTCACAGCCGTTCACGCGGCCCGAAGCCACCTGGAACAACACCTGAGGATGCTGTTCACTGACTTTAGCTCTGCTTTCCCTACCATAATCTCTGACATCCTCATTGGCAAAATGATGCAGCTGGGTCTCGCACACACCATCTGCTCCTGGATTAAAGACTTCCTGACAAACCGGTCCCAGCAGGTGAACATGGGTCCACACACCTCATCCATCATCACAGTTAACACCGGCACCCCCCAAGGCTGCGTCCTCAGTCCGCTCTTGTACAACCTATACTAAAAATTCAATCACACATTTTTAGTGGATATAATTAGAATATTTATCTCACTTTTGTCTTTCATTCATTTCAATCGATCAATCAGCCCTCCCCCTACGTGTCGTGTTCTGGCTGCGACAATGCTGACACGCCAACATTTGTTGTTATATTATCCTCACGCTAGATCACAGGGGTCAAACTGAAGGCCTGGGGCCAGATCTGGCCCGTCATGTCATTTCACGTGGCCCGCGAAAGCCTGGAAATAATGTGTCTATAAAGCACTTTAAAGTTAAAGTACCACTGATGGTCACACACACACTAGGTGTGGTGAAGTTACTCTCTGCATTTGACCCATCCCCTTGTTCCACCCCCTGGGAGGTGAGAGGAGCAGTGAGCAGCAGCGGTGGCCGCACTCGGTGATTTAACCCCAATTATCTTTGATTACTAAATGTACATGTTCTTTCATTTTTGACACACAAAAATGCATGCAGTTACATATCTTTTACACGTTAACGTTTTCTAATAATGCAACAAATCACACGTTCCAAAGCATGTTTTTGTTAAAGTAAAAACAAATACCTAAATATCTGCTAGACCTATGATTTCAAGGCATGTGACCCATCAAATTTTACACTGTAAAAATGACAGTAAGACTTTATGGTGAAATTCTGGCAACTGAGCTGTCAGGTTTTTTTTTACTGTATAAACATTTTTTGTTATGGTTTTTCCGTTTACAGTACCGGTAATACACTATAAAAAACAGCAATCATAGATTTTACTGTAAAAAAAAAACCTGGCAGCTCAGCTGCATGAAATTAAAATACAAAAACAGTGACACTGTTTATCCATATACAGCAAATTTTACAATAAAATTCAAGTTTTTTTACAGTAAAATTCAATAATTTTTTTTTACATCATACGTAAAAAATATGTAGAAATAAAATGCAGAGGCAATTATATACTGTACATGTATTTATATATATACATATTTATATTAATTCTTGTTACAAAACTCAGCTGCACGTGTGCTGACGAGGACTAGAGGGCGGGAGCACATTACACCAGTTTTAAAGTCGCTGCATTAGGCTTCTATTATTAGTTTTTAAATGTCTGAATGGCCTTGCGCCTTCATATCTATCTGACCTGCTTTTACCGTAACAACCCTCGCGGATCCTGAGATCCTCTGGCACTGGCCTTTTATCTTTACCAAATACCAGAACCAAGACCCACGGTGAGGCTTCACCTGTGAAACAGGCTGCCAGCAAGCCTCAGGACTGCAGAGACCATTGGAATATTCAAAAAAAGGCTAAAGACGCAACTTTTTTAATTAGACTTTTTACTCATCATGTTAAACTCTTATGTTTTTTTGTTTTTTTTTATTTTTGATTATGTTGATTTCTATATTAATTATTATTATTACTACTCGTATTCTCTCAAAGTTATGTTTTGTCTTATCAAAAATTCTGGTATCTGTGTTTGTGATCAGTTGAAAGAGTTCCTCTATTCAAATAAAATAATTTCTAAATATCAATTAGGCTGCAGGAAACAACACACCACTATCACTGCTACAATTACGGTGGTAAATGACATCATCGTAGCTCTTGATAAAAAACAGTACTGTACCTCACTTTTTATTGATCTCTCCAAAGCGTTTAAGACTGTAGACCACGCTAGTTTTTTTTTTTATTATTTAGAAAACAGGACCCAGTGTATTAAATACGAGGGCCTTTGTTCGGAATGTGTCACTGTTCATAAGAGGGTGCCTCAGGGATCTGTTTTGGGGCCCCTCTTATTTATTGTGTACATCAATGATGCTAATATGCACAATACAATTATTTATTGCTCTGGATCATCTGTTGAACAGGCTGGGAATTCCCTGCAGAAAACTTTTGTCGCTGTGCAGAATTCACTTCATTATTTAAAAATGGTTCTTAATGCTGACAAGACAAAACTTTTGCTGTTTTCCAATCATAGGAATGCGTCAAACTCCCCCAATGTCATAGAAGTGGTACATGAGTATAAATACTTTGGTGTTTTAATTGATGACTGTCTTCTTTTTAAACCTTTTATTGATCAACTGGTAAAGAAACTAAAACTTAATTTTTATTTTTTTTTCCGTAATAAGAGATGTTTTTTTTCTTTTGGTGTAAGAAAGACCCTTGTTTCTGCCACATTTTTATCTGCGTTAGATTATGGTGATCTTTTTTATATGAATGCTACTCATCCCTGTCTTTAGATGGTCAACTCTGTTTACCAAGTTTATTCGAGGTTCATCACAAACTGTAGAGCCATGACTGTGACTTGTACTCTCGGGTGGGATGGCCTTCTCTGTCCACTAGGAGACAGTGTCATTGGTACACTTTTATTCACAAGGCTCTTCTGGGACTATTGCCTGATTACATTTGTACATTAATTTCACAAAGAAGTCCGGAGTCTTATGCTCTGAGATCCAACGATCAGCTGTTGCTCTCGGTCCCTTATGCTCGCACTTAGCTGGGGAAAAAAGCTTTTGTCTATGCAGCTCCTTGTGCTTGGAACATGTTACAAAGAGACTGGAAGCTGACTGAATTGTTATCCTTAAATGCTTTTAAATATAAACTGAGAGCATTTGAAGGAGCCTTAGTTTTCTGTTTTACTTGATGTCCATCCTGTCATTTTAATGTGTAATGTGAATGTAATTTTATGTGCAACTTTGCTGTCTCTTGGCCAGGACTCCCTTGAAAAATAGGTTTTTAATCTCAATGGGATTGTATCCTAGTTAAATAAAGGTTAAATAAAATAAAAAAAAATAAAAAAAATTATATATATATATATATATATATATATATATATATATATACATTTACTTATTCATGTATTATTTTCATTTTATTTTTGTATATATTTGATCATTTGTTTCATATTATTTTTTAGATGATTTTATTTTAGTTTTTCTCTAGTGTGGACGCCTCAAAGGTGGCATTGTTCCTCAAATCCTCAGTGTCGTGCCATGTTTTGTTTTTGCTTTGTTATTGTCAATAGAGCTGTGTGCGTGTGTGTGTGTGTGTGTGTGTGTGTGTGTGTGTGTGTGTGTGTGCGTGTTTTTTTCTCTTTTTTTTTTTGAACAGCACTTTGTGTTTGCCACTTGCCAGTGTATGAAAATTGTTATGGGAGGCAACCTAAACTGTGAGATGGCCCTCAATGAAAATGAGTTTGACACCCTTGCTCTCGACGCTTATTAATCTATTTGTTATTTTCCTGTTATTATCGGTTTACTTTCTGCTGTAAAGTGGTTTTATCCCCACTTGGTAAACTTTACTAAGCATTGCACTCTTTAGCATCCACATGCTGCCGCTAGGCGACATCATACGCAAATACGGTGTTAGCGTTCACTGTTATGCTGATGACACCCAACTCTACATGCCCCTAAAGCTGACCAACACGCCGGATTGTTGTCAGCTGGAGGCGTGTCTTTATGAAATTAAACAATGGATGTCCACTAACTTTTTGCAACTCAACGTTAAGAAAACGGAAATGCTGATTATCGGTCCTGCTAGACACCGACATCCAGGGGCGCCGCTAGGGATTTTGGGCCCCATGAAAATAATCTTTACAGGGCCCCCAACACAGCGGCAACATTTTTTGATGCTATTTTACATACAATTATGGGCCCCCCTCCATCATGGGCCCCTAGAATCCGTCTCCTTTACCCCCCCTTTTCGGCGCCCCTGCCGACATCTATTTAATAATACCACCTTAACATTTGACAACCAAACAATTACACAAAGCGACTCGGTAAAGAATCTGGGTATTATCTTCGACCCAACTCTCTCGTTTGAATCACACATTAAGAGTGTTACTAAAACGGCCTTCTTTCATCTCCGTAATATCGCTAAAATTCGTTCCATTTTGTCCACTAGCGACGCTGAGATCATTATTCATGCGTTCGTTACGTCTCGTCTTGATTACTGTAACGTATTATTTTCGGGTCTCCCTATGTCTAGCATTAAAAGATTACAGTTGGTACAAAATGCGGCTGCTAGACTTTTGACAAGAACAAGAAAGTTTGATCATATTACGCCTATACTGGCTCACCTGCACTGGCTTCCTGTGCACTTAAGATGCGACTTTAAGGTTTTACTACTTACGTATAAAATACTACACGAAATCTAGCTCCAGCCTATCTTGCCGATTGTATTGTAGCATATGTCCCGGCAAGAAATATGCGTTCAAAGAACTCCGGCTTATTAGTGATTCCCAGAGCCCAAAAAAAGTCTGCGGGCTATAGAGCGTTTTCTATTCGGGCTCCAGTACTATGGAATGTCCTCCCAGGAACAGTTAGAGATGCTACCTCAGTAGAAGCATTTAAGTCCCATCTTAAAACCCATTTGTATACTCTAGCCTTTAAATAGACCCCTTTTTAGACCAGTTGATCTGCCGTTTCTTTTCTGCTCTGGCACCCTCACCTTCGTGGAGAGGGCGGGCACAAATTCGGTGACCACAGATGAACCGCTAGCTGTCCAAAGTCGGGACCCAGAGTGGACCACTCATCTGTGCATCAGTTGGGCACGTCTCTGCGTTGCTGACCTGTCTCCGCTCAAGATTATCTCCTGCTGGCCCCACGATGGACGGGACTCTCACAATATTATGCTAGATCCATTCAACGTCCATTGCACCGTTCGCCTCCAAGGTTTCTCATTGGGTTGAGTTTTTTCTTGCCCTGATGTGGGATCTGAGCCAAGGATGTCGTTGTGACTTGTGCAGCCCTTTGAGACTCTCGTGATTTAGGGCAATAGAAGTAAACATTGATTGGTTGATTGATTTCTTGATTTCTTGTGTGGTTTAAAGCTACTTCGAAAATGGAGTAGGCTAATCTACAAGTTACTCTCGATTAAATGTAGCTAAGCTACGGTGGAAGCGATCCCCGGAGAATTGTAGCAAGCTACACTCCAAGCTGCACGGCAAAATGTATATGTATATATGATGTAGATTGTCACTGAAGGCATCAAAACTATGAATGAACACATGTGGAGTTACCCACTTAACAAAAAAGGTGAAATAACTGAAAACATGTTTTATATCCTAGTTTCTTCAAAATAGCCACCCTTTGCACCGATTACTGCTTTGCACACTCTTGGCATTCTCTCAGTGAGCTTCAAGAGGTAGTCACCTGAAATGGTTTTCACTTCACAGGTGTCATAGTTTTGATGCCTTCAGTGAAAATATACAATGTAAATAGTCATGAAAATAAAGAAAACACATTGAAATGAGAAGATGTGTCCAAACGTTTGGCCTAATATATATATATATATATATATATATATATATATATATATATATATATATATATATATATATATATATATATATATATATATATATACATTAATGCATGTCATACTGGGGGTCATACATATGTATACATGTCTATATGCTGTATGTATAGTACTATAATACACCTCATGGTGCAACCTGGACACATCATCAGTGATCCTACCGGGATCATAGTGTGTTTCGGGTCTTAATCAAACACCCTCTGAGAGTGTACAAATGGACCCAATATGAGTCCATTACTATCAACTAACTTGGTTAACAAGACTCTGCAACATCGCGTGGACATCTGGGGCGGTACCTCTGGATTGGTAGACCGGGGTGGTGGTTCCTCTCTTTAAGAAGGGGAACCGGAGGGTGTGTTCCAACTATCGTGGGATCACACTCCTCAGCCTTCCCGGTAAGGTCTATTCAGGTGTACTGGAGAGGAGGCTACGCTGGATAGTCGAACCTCGGATTCAGGAGGAACAGTGTGGTTTTCGTCCTGGTCGTGGAACTGTGGACCAGCTCTCTCGGCAGGGTCCTTGAGGGTGCATGGGAGTTTGCCCAACCAGTCTACATGTGCTTTGTGGACTTGGAGAAGGCATTCGACCGTGTACCCCGGGAAGTCCTGTGGGGAGTGCTCAGAGAGTATGGGGTAACGGACTGTCTGATTGTGGCGGTCCGCTCCCTTTATGATCAGTGTCAGAGCTTGGTCCGCATTGCCGGCAGTAAGTCGGACCCGTTTCCAGTGAGGGTTGGACTCCGCCAAGGCTGCCCTTTGTCACCAATTCTGTTCATAACTTTTATGGACAGAATTTTTAGGCGCAGTCAAGGCGTTGAGGGTATCTGGTTTGGTGGCTGCAGGATTAGGTCTCTGCTTTTTGCAGATGATGTGGTCCTGATGGCTTCATCTGGCCAAGATCTTCAGCTCTCACTGGATCGGTGCGCAGCCGAGTGTGAAGCGACTGGGATGAGAATCAGCACCTCCAAGTCCGAATCCATGGTTCTTGCCCGGAAAAGAGTGGAGTGCCATCTGCGGGTTGGGGAGGAGATCTTGCCCCAAGTGGAGGAGTTCAAGTACCTCGGAGTCTTGTTCATGAGTGAGGGAAGAGTAGATCGTGAGATCGACAGGCGGTGTCGATCGGTGTGGCGTCTTCAGTAATGCGGACGCTGTATCGATCCGTTGTGGTGAAGAAGGAGCTGAGCCGGAAGGCAAAGCTCTCAATTTACTGGTCGATCTACGTTCCCATCCTCACCTATGGTCATGAGCTTTGGGTTATGACCGAAAAGACAAGATCATGGGTACAAGCAGCCGAAATGAGCTTTCTCCGCCGGGTGGCGGGGCTCTGTCATCCGGGAGGAGCTCAAAGTAAATCCGCTGCTCCTCCACATCGAGAGGAGCCAGATGAGGTGGTTCGGGCATCTGGTCAGGATGCCACCCGAACGCCTCCCTAGGGAGGTGTTTAGGGCAGGTAGGAGGCCACGGGGAAGACCCAGGACACGTTGGGAAGACTATCTCTCTCGGCTGGCCTGGGAACGCCTTGGGATTTCCCGGGAGGAGCTGGACGAAGTGGCTGGGGAGAGGGAAGTCTGAGCTTCCCTGCTTAGGCTGCTGCCCCCGCGACCCAACCTCGGATAAGCGGAAAAAGATGGATGGATGGATGGATACTATTAATAATATAATGTTGTTCATTTTCTCTCCCTACAGTAAAACAAACAGCATCTATATCTCTACCTTGACAAAAAACAACAACAATGACTTGTGTGTCGTCCATTGCGTTGCGTCTCAGCTGCATTGCACACTTTTTGTGTTGTAGTTCATATTTTTTATTTCTTCTCCTGCTAGTTGCTATCTTTTGTATCTTAACTTGGGTCAACTTGCTCATCCCACGCCGGTGATCTTTGTTTTTGATACCTACTTAAGGGACCTCCTGCTTGCTCACAGCCTGCCTTCTTTGCATCCTGGGATCACGCCCCCAACCGCAACCATATGCCACCGTGACAATATAAACGTGACTTGTAATTAATTATTTTAAATTGGAATTAAATACATAAAAGTGTTAAAAAGAGAGATAACTGTGTTAGCCACTTGGCTAAAAACCCGAGCTGGCAGACTAGCAGCTCGCACTACACTTGAAGTCGATGGGCAGTGAGGTTTTGTACTCACCCAGCCACACAGGATGGCCTCCCTTACACTAATGTATTCGCCTAGCCGACTCGCCTCCAAAACCTGATTACTGACCGTGTTGGGAGGTTTAGGCTGTAGCTGTAACTGTTGCTGCTACTGCTGTCTCTGGTTGTTGTCGTTCTCCTGACGAATCAGTTTCAGGGCCCACCACGAGGAGGTCCACAACTTGAATCCTGACCGTGTGACAACTTACGTCACTTTTCAGGTAACCACTCACAGTTAAAGTAAAGGGGCATCTGCAGCCAAAAAAAACGGTGATTTATTTGCAGTGATACATGATTAATGCGGTAACACGTGTTATTAAAGGAGAATTGCACTTTTTGGGGCATTTTGCCCACTGTTCACCATCATTATGAGAAACAAGAACGCACGTTGTTTTTTTAATCTGAGGATTCTAAAGATGATAAAAAACGCTTTCAAAATGCAGCAAATGGGAGTTTCTATTGTAGCCTTCAAAGCCCTCTAAAATAACTTTAAAACCCATATTTTGGTAATTTTAAGAATTACCGAAAATTATTTTTTTAAATCATTTATTTCCGTTCACATAGCAACACACTTCCAACTTCCAACAACAAACGTGTGTTCTTACTTCCGAAAACAAACACTTGTGTGTTCTAATCATGACAGACAGCGAAGACGATTATTTTTGGACAAATGATGATTTACTACCTTATCTTTTTGAACCTGAATAAAAGAGGGTGAAAAGTTGGAGCAGACGGAAGCCAAGAGACTGACTTGATGCTGCATATATGGAAGTTCGAGGCAAACTATGCTGACATAAATGGCGTGCTTACCCAAAATCAACTGGAAAAAAACACATCTGCTCTCACACAGCACTGTCAATAAATTCATTATTCTGGCCTCGATACTCGTTTCTAGCGCATGCAGCTGGACAGATAGTTAACAGTATGAAGGAACAGAAGCTCCAAATATTTTGTTGAGGATTGATGTTCCTTTTGAATTATTTTACTTCCTCAATTGTATTTCTTTACACTTCTTTCCTCATTTAGGTTTGTAAAACTGAAAATATAAACATAAAATAAACATTACAATTATCTATTGTATATTTTACATAAATAATAATAATTCATTGTGTATTTTACAAAAAATAAATAGGTTTAGTGTTAGTACATTCACACAGCAAACTACAGATGTTTACACATTTAGAAATTAAAACAACATCCTCAGCAAACATGAATGTGGCTCAACACAATTAAATCTAAGTTATAGTTGAAGTACCAATGATTGTCACACACATACTGTGGTGAAATTTGTCCTCTGCATTTGACCCATCACCCTTGTTCACCCCCTGGGAGGTGAGGGGAGCAGTGGGCAGCAGCCATGAATTGATTTACGTGGACCCCGACTTAAACAAGTTGAAAAACTTATTCGGGTGTTACCATTTAGTGGTCAATTGTATGGAATATGTACTGTACTGTGCAATCTACTAATAAAAAGCTTCATTCATTAATTCATTCATTCATTCAACAGTGCCGCGCCCGGGAATCATTTTTGGTGATTTAACCCCCAATTCCAACCCTTGATGCTGAGTGCCAAGCAGGGAGGTAATGGGTCCCAGTTTTATAGTCTTTGGTATGACTCGGCCAGGGTCACAACGTACCGATCTCAGAGCGGACACTCTAACCACTAGGCCACTGAGTAGGTAAGGTGTAGCTTTGTCGACCTCTTCTGGTCAAATTTAGCGCTACATGTTTTAAACCAGCTTTGATCGCCATAGAGTTACTCAGACAAATAACAACACGACCATGAATACTAAAGAAATTACAGAGTCAGCATTTTCCATACAAAACAAATTAAATATCTTCATGAACAATCTATACTTACAAATATCTGACCAAGTTTTGTGATGAAGCTTACATGTGTGGATTTCTACCGTTGTTGTTGGTCAGCAACAGGTGTCCGCCACTTAAAAAGGTCCGACAGAAAACATTGACTGGAGCAATGGCTCTTGGCAGAATATTCATACTTTTGTTGTCCAGTCGAAATTCCAAATGAAAAGCTTTGGCGGGCCGGATGTGGCCCGCAGGCCGCCATTTGATTAGTATTTTTATACAGGTCACAGAATGTAAATGAAGTATAGTTGGCGGTTTTCCAATGCAATTGTCAAAGTGACTTAGAGGCAGAATGGATTAAACCCATTCGCTGCATTGCTAGCCACCTAGAACGAGCCGATTATTATAAATTACAATGCAAAAAATACAATCCCCTGTTGTATTTTGTCTATCATAAGGATTGTGAACGATAGGCAAAATTCCCAAAAAAGTGAAATTCCCCTTTAAACGATGACATACTTAATGTCACATTTATATATCTAATTCCAATTGTAATTAATGACACATTTAAGTAATTATATATTATAATGTATGTTTAAACCTAAAAATCTTGGATTTGGACACTTGGCACCATTTTGCAAGTATGCTAACTGTTCGTAAGTCTACGTATTAAAGTTAGCATTTAGCTTATTATATATACTAAAACTAAAAATCACGGATTTTGACACTTGGCGCCATCACAAGTATGCTAACTTTTCTTATGTTGGCATGGTTATGTTAGTATGCTGACCTTTTATGGCAGCAACTTTGTTCATTTTAATCATTTATACCTAAAAACCATAGATTTCAATACTTGGCACATTTTCATAAATGATAACTGTTCTTATGTTTACATGTTAACATCAGCATGCTGATGTTTATGCAAGCAATTTAGCTAATTATATATGTTTAAACCTAAAAATCAAGGATATCGATACTTCACATTATCTTGCAAGTAGGTTAAGTTTTCCTATGTTAACAAGCTAATATTATCATGCCAAGATTTTGTGATAGCATTTTGCTCATTTTAATAATTTCAACCTAAAATTCATGGATTTCAATATTTGGCACCATTGAGCAAGTATGCTTTTTTTTCTTATGTTAGAATGTCAATGCTTTATGCTAGTATGTTCGCCAATTTATATATTCAAACCTAAAAATCATGGATTTTCTTACTTGGTGACCTCATGTAAGTATGCTAACTGCTTTTTTTATTAGCAGGGTAACATTATAATATTTTTATGCTAACCTTAGCGTGCTAAGTTTTTAACCAAGTTCAAACAGATTTTACCCATGGGCCATTAGGCAATTGAACTTGTACCAAATACTGTTTTTGTATATTGTCTTGTATTTCAACTGCACCTTAACAGGGTAGCCACCTGTTTTTTCATCACGCTCTAATGGTTGAGAAAAATAAAGCATTCTACTCCATTATTAAGAGATTTGTTTATTTAATTTTGTCCCATTTGATGATGCATAGACCAAGACACTTTGTGGGTATTTGTCGGCAAGACAGTTGCATGCAAGGAGGACAGTGACGTGCAGTCAGGGGAGGCACGTGAGGCAGGGCCTCACGTGCCATCATGGAAAGAAAAAAAAAGTAAAAAAAAAAAATAAAAAATAAAATTAAATTGTTATATGCATCCAGTGATTATACTATAAAGTTATTTTCCATTTAACTTCACCAGTTTTAGATTATTTGTATTCAAAATTGCTGAATTTTCACATTTGCTGTTCAAATACTGAGAAGAGACTTGCGGTGAGTCAGCAGCCAGTTGAGCCTCGCCATGGATTGCGCAATGACTCGGCTAACTGCTGGCCTGCTGTGCAGTGAGACTGTATTGCTATATGAATTATATTATACATTTCCATAGTTTAGTTAGCTGAGGTATATAATGTACAGTGTATTTTGTCAACAACTGTATGTGTGTAACTTATTTCTTGTGCTGAGCAATCATAAAACGGCTGCGAAGACGCACTGTGTGAGGCTCGCAGTAATCCCGCCTCCTGGTGGTAGAGGGCGGTAGTGATCCCAGAGATCATTCTTGCGACTACTCGGCTGCAGAAGAAGTGGCAACAAGCAGCAACAATTAGCAGCGATCGTTTATTTTTTCCTCTCGCCTGGACTTTTAACATGGAGGATTACATATCTAAAATAAAACAGTTTTCTAAACTGGACTTTCAATGGAAGCAGGAGGTAATACTTAAAGGAAGATCTCCATCGAGGCAGAGAGACTTTTAAAACTGAAGAAAGATAAGGAAGTGTTACGTCTTCGGTGCATGGTTGTGGTTGTCGTGTTCCTTCCAAGGCAGAAGACAATGAGGAGCGGCGTACAGGTAAGATTTAAGTATTTTAATAAATAAAAGGCAGGACAAAAATACGAAAACTGAGGACGCTAGCAAGCGTGGAGCTAAACAAAAACCAAAATGTCACCAAGGGTGATAAACAAGGAATGCTAGCGTGCACAAACTTACGATGAGGAGAAAACCAGGGGAAACGTAAATGTTGCATAGAGCAAACATTGACCCAGCACTTACTGCTGGGTGACAGGAAACTATAAAGGGGAGTGATTAGCCAAAACACCTGGTGGAAACACTAATTGCAAAACTAAGACAGGTGAGGAGAATCAGTGCCCATGGAAACCAAGAATAAACAGGGAAAGAGTGTGCACCCAGGAAACAGACTAAAGCAGAAACATAACCAACATAAATCATGCCATGATCCGGGTAACGGATCATGACATAACCCCCCCCTTAAGGGACGGATCCCAGACGTCCCAAACAAGAATCCCCTCCCCTACAAAAAAACCCCCAGAAAGTCAAAAGTCACGGGAGGGTGGAGGGAGGACTTGGTGGTGGGCCGCCAGGCCATGTGTCCCCGAAGCCACCGGGGACAAGTCAGGTGGCGGCGGCGGGTGGATTGTCGCCGCAATCGTCGAGGCGGGCGACCTCGGAACGGCCATGTCTGTGGCCGTTGAGGAGGCGGACGAGACTGGCGCCAGAACTTCAGCAGTCTTTGAGTCCTGTACCAAAGTCTGGGGCGTCGCTGCTGTTGGCGCCAAAAGCGTCCATGAAAAGTCCAGAAACGAGGAGGTGGGCGGCGCCGAGGTGCGGCCCGCCGGACACGAGGAGGTGGGCGGTGCCGAGGTGCGGCCCGCCGGACAAGAGGAGGTGGGCGGCGCCGAGGTGCGGCCCGCCGGACAAGAGGAGGTGGGCGGCGCCGAGGTGCGGCCCGCCGGACACGAGGAGGTGGGCGGCGCCGAGGTGCGGCCCGCCGGACACGAGGAGGTGGGCGGCGCCGTGCTGCGGCCCGCCGGACACGAGGTGGGTACGTCGTAGGCGAGGCAGGCGCGGGAGGCGTCGTCGCCGTGGAAACAGGAAGCGTCGTCGCCGTGGAAACAGGAAGCGTCGTCGCCGTGGAAACAGGAAGCGTCATCGCCGTGGAAACAGGAAGCGTCGTCGCCGTGGAAGCAGGAGGCGCCGTCGCCGTGGAAGCAGGAGGCGCCGTCGCCATGGAAGCAGGAGGCGCCGTCGCCATGGAAGCAGGAGGCGCCGTCGCCATGGAAGCAGGAGGCGCCGTCGGCGTGGGCGGAGCCAGAGGCGGAGCAGGCGGCTCGTCTGTCGGCGTGGGCGGAGCCAGAGGCGGAGCAGGCGGCCCGTCTGTTGGCGTGGGCGGAGCCAGAGGCGGAGCAGGCAGCTCGTCTGTCGGCGTGGGCGGAGCCAGAGGCGGAGCAGGCGGCTCGTCTGTCGGCGTGGGCGGAGCCAGAGGCGGAGCAGGCGGCTCGTCTGTCGGCGTGGGCGGAGCCAGAGGCGGAGCAGGCGGCTCGTCTGTCGGCGTGGGCGGAGCCAGAGGCTGAGCAGGCGGCTCGTCTGTCGGCGTGGGCGGAGCCAGAGGCGGAGCAGGCGGCTCGTCTGTCGGCGTGGGCATAGCCAGAGGCGGAGCAGGCGGCTCGTCTGTCGGCGTGGGCGGAGCCAAGGACGAATCAGGCAACGGAGTCTCTGTGGGTGGTGGATGTCTCAGCTGGACTGCTGGGTTGGCCGTAGGGGGAATCATCACCTGCAGTGCGGAGAGTATACTTCCCATCTGTTTCTCCAATGCATCAAGGCGGGCATCTTGGTGCTCCGCCATGGCGTTGACGCAAGCCCCAAGAACGCCAAACTGTTCCTCCTGTTGTCCAAGTTGTTTGGCCTGTTGGTGCAATGCCCTTTTTACTGGGTTGGTCTCTGCGGGGTCTTGTGTGCTTTGCAGTGCTGGAGCAGGAGGTGGAGAGGATGACGTTTGCAGGACCACCAGAGTTGGTGGCGTCAGAGTGGCAGGCGTCCGGGCTGTCGGCGTGGGAGGAGCCAGAGGAGTGGGCGGGGTGTTCTCTGCTGATTGGGATTGTTCCTCCAGTTGCAGTTCAATGAGTACCTTGCTGTACCACTCATCCACCCAAGCCGGACTGTACTTCTCTGGCGGGTCCAACTTGCTTTGTGGCACTGGGGCAGGAAGTAGGACCGAAGCAGACAGCGCCCCCGCTGGAGGAGAGGCAGGCAGCATCCTCAGTGGAATGAGGTCTGCTTGTCCCGCTGACACGCTACCAGCACTGGCCCCCCCCTCAGGAAGCAGATTCCAGATGCTAGATGGAGCTGGTGGGGGGAGCGCTTGTTCGGCGGGAGCAGAGGGCACGGGCGGGTGGGCTCTAGGAAGCCTGGAAGCTGGCCTTGTGCGTGTGCGCCGCTGGCGCCTTTCTGGATAGTTGCCAGCAGGTGGTGTCTGAGGGGAGGAGAAGCCGCACGGGAAGAGCCTGGCAGACAATGTTGAGGGCAAAGTGTCCGTGTTGTACCCCTTCTGCGCCTGCACTGAGCTGCCCGCTGCCCGAGCCTTCGCGTACCGGATGGGGTGGACGACGTCCGGGTGGCTTGAGAGTGGGGGAGGAAACGGGTCTCTGCTTCCGTGAACTTAGCCATTAGCTGCTCCCATGCTACCATGGCGTCGGCCGGAAGGTCTTCTTCGGACAGCTCGGCTTCGTCCTCGTGTTGCCACGGCTGGGTGTCCGCTTGGAGCTCCAGGAGGATCTCTTGTTTGTCCGTGTTGGACAGGAACACTTCGTCTGGCTGGGTCAATCTGTTACGTCTTCGGTGCATGGTTGTGGTTGTCGTGTTCCTTCCAAGGCAGAAGACAATGAGGAGCGGCGTACAGGTAAGATTTAAGTATTTTAATAAATAAAAGGCAGGACAAAAATACGAAAACTGAGGACGCTAGCAAGCGTGGAGCTAAACAAAAACCAAAATGTCACCAAGGGTGATAAACAAGGAATGCTAGCGTGCACAAACTTACGATGAGGAGAAACCCAGGGGAAACGTAAATGTTGCATAGAGCAAACATTGACCCAGCACTTACTGCTGGGTGACAGGAAACTATAAAGGGGAGTGATTAGCCAAAACACCTGGTGGAAACACTAATTGCAAAACTAAGACAGGTGAGGAGAATCAGTGCCCATGGAAACCAAGAATAAACAGGGAAAGAGTGTGCACCCAGGAAACAGACTAAAGCAGAAACATAACCAACATAAATCATGCCATGATCCGGGTAACGGATCATGACAGGAAGACTTCTATAAACAAGTTATCGATGCTTTTGTTCAAAAGGAGCTGCGCATGGACTTCATTTATAAGTAAAGGTAAGACCATAATAACGTTTTTTTTATTAAATGTGCTTTTTTGTGTGCTACAGTTTGTATGTGTAAAGTTAAAGTTAAGTTAAAGTACCAATGATTGTCACACACACTAGGTGTGGTGAAATTTGTCCTCTGCATTTGACCCACCCCTTGATCACCCCCTGGGATGTGAGGGGAGCAGTGGGCAGCAGCGGCGCCGCGCCCGGGAATAATATTTGGTGATTTAACCCCCAATTCCAACCCTTGATGCTGAGTGCCAAGCAGGGAAGAATGCTGGTATGAGCTTTTAAACATAACCCGTTAACTGCTGCCAATCAAATGGTGAATAAGATACTCTTTAGGGTTCATATGTTTGTAAATCTGACTGTGATGAAGTCAGTGCCTCACCAGCCATCAACCTCACCGCACGTCACTGAAGGAGGACAGTTCAGCTTGTTGTTGGTGTTGTTTTGGCTTTGTTAATAGAGAAAGTTGATCAAACACCTCCTTGTTTGATATACAGTACTGTATATCATCTACTGTGTTTTATATTGTGTTCAAAGTGTACAACACGTTAGTAAAGTAGGGAATTTTTTTGGAAGCTGGAACCAATTATTCATGTTTACGTTGATTGTTTGTAAATCAAGCTTCCACTGTAGGTAGCGCCAGCAAAGTTAAAATGTTTTGATATGTTGCCAGTGAAACATTTTTTATATTTTGTCATTTTTGAACTGAATCTGAGTAAATGCAAGTACAAGTTTCCAATCGGTGCCGTAACTAAGCGAGACGACAAATACGATTCAAAGCATGACTTATTAATGTTAATTAATGGTTACAAATCTTTCATACCATTCCAACAACCACACCCCCAAAGTTAGTCACTTTATATCTCATTTATTCAATCACTAAAATAAGTTTGTGACCATGGATGAGTGGAAAGAGATATGTGGATTTCTCAGAAACAAACTAGTCTCCACTGCACCTTACCCAGTTATTCTATTACAGTGATTCTGAAACTGTGGTACATGGGCGCCATCTACTGGTACGCCAAATAATCACTTAATTAAATATTCAAACACAGTGTTACAGTTCAAACTATGTGTAATGTTACTGTCGTATTAAACATTGTTGTTAAATAAAACCTCTATCTTGTTTTTGATTAATACTTAGGCCTGCTACGCTACTGTATTATAATAATGGTCATTATGGTGGTACTTGGAGAGCCAAGTGTTTTCTGAGGTGGTACTTGGCGAAAAAGTTTGAGAACCACAGTTCTATTAGCTGTGGGAATTTTGACATTTGCATGTTCATCTGGTGAAATGTCTAAATGCTATTTACTTGAAATGTTGTCTGTCAAAATATACATTTCTTCAAAATGTTTAATGACTTTCCTTGTTGTGACCAAAAAACAGGGTACATGTGTCAAGACCTATGTTCCAAAGTTTCCATCATTTGCACTTATTTAATTTCATTTCGTCAGTTTTTTTTTTTGAAAACACCCATACTGACAAGAACAGAAAGCCAGTTGTTAAAACAAATGGGAGGCGACTTGAGTTTACACGTAACACGTTTATGGACAACTTTCAATAAAATAATACAATGACAATATACCACGATAGTGATTATTGTAATCTCCAGCAATGCCAATAAACATACAGGTTTTCATCAACCAAGCCATAAAAGTGCTCATCCTTGAAAATAAAGTACATTTTTAAAAACAGTTATGCATTAAGAATGACAATACAGTATAGTTTGAGTACGTAAACCTAAATTCTGCAAACAAATTAAAATACATTAGCTCATTCTTAATGTTACCTTAAGTATAAAAAAAAACACTTTAAGTTAATGCCAGTAGCAGTTCTCATTTGATAAGAACAATAAACAAATGATTTCATGAAATAATCTGCGATAAAAGGGCCACATCCATTTCTCACCGTTGTTATTTTTCTACTTTTCCTGTTCTCCATGTCTTGTTGTCTACAGCTGACATCTCCAACACGACGTGCATAAAACAGAATGACAAGAATAGCGTTCCCATGTCGCACTCTTACCATAACACGCTAACTTGAAGTTAAGCACAGGGGCCGACGGGGCAATATCATAACACTACATTATGAATCACTTGTGCAGCAAAACCATTTTTTTGTCTCGATGCATAAAAATGCAGCATTAAAATGTGTTCAAACAAAACGAAATGTCCATTTATCACGGTCAGATTGGGTTGAACGTAAACATAAAGTGCATTCATAAAACCGGAAAAGCCTGTGCACTAACTAGACGCTACATTCATTCACGATTATTGGATTACTATGTTTAGAATATGTAGGAGCGTATTTGTGTATAACTCAATCCTCATTTGTGTTAATTATGTTTAATAAACTTACATTAGGGACGTAACCATTACCAGTAATAAACACTTATTAGCGCTGGCGTTTAACACTCGATGAGCTGGACATTTTTCAGTTTTTATTCATCCCTTTTTACTATTTTTATAGTTTCTTCTACTGCAGGGGTAGGGAACCTATGGCTATAGAGCCAAGTGTGGCTCTTTTGATGACTGCATCTGGCTCTCAGATAAATCTAAGCTGACATTGCTTAACACGATAAGTATTGAATAATTCCGCTGGTAATCACAGTGTTAAAAATAACATTCAGAATATAAAACATTCTCATGCATCTTAATCCATCAATCCGTTTTCTTCCGCACTTGTTCATTAATGGTAAGAAGTATTTGATTTATTATTGGTTAACTTCAGAATAACAATGTTATTAAAAAGAATAAGAGACTTATTATACTCTAAAAATGTTGGTCTTACTTAAAAATGCACACATTTAGTTGTATTTAGTGTTAAAAAAAAACTATATGGCTCTCACGGAAATACATTTTAAAATAATTGGCTTTCATGGCTCTCAGCCAAAAAGGTTCCCGACCCCTGTTCTACTGCTTATTTGTTTTTTACCATTTTATTGTCTGGTTCATTTAACTGTATTTTTATAAATAGCATGTTCTGTACTTAATGTGATTTTTCTTATTTTTTTTGTACCTTTTCTGTTTTTAATTCGTACAGCACTTTGGGGCAGTAGTGGCTGTTTAAAATTGGGCTGTATGAATAAATAAATAAATAAAGAGAATAATGATAAACTGCGGTAAAATTTCGGACAATTAGCATTAATATTCAATTTTTAATCCTTGTAAAACCATGGTTGATTGAATGCTAACGTGTATTTCCCTGTCACAAAGAAACACTCTAAAACCTTTAAAAATTAAAACGGAAGATAAACATATTTAAGCACTGAAATGGCGCTTAAGATATGTCAAGGAGCGTATATTGTGTCTGTTGTTAATTTGAATTTTTTATTTTTTTATTTAATTAAGTACTTTTTAAACACATCCAACAATATTGAGATAAATATTGTAACGTGAATAATTTTGGTCACAATAACCATTTGGAGTACTGACATTTTTTTTATTCCCATCCGAATCCCATTTCTAAATCTATTCATAATTTTGAAAAAAAACAAAATAAAACAATTTTAAAGAATACATTTTTTTTAAAACTTGTAACAATTTTTTTTATTTTTTTTTATACCAAATTATGTATATTGCAAAAATTCGTATTCTGAATAATATTCTCACCCAAGAATTGGAATCGAATCGTGAGTTGTTTTAAGATTCACATCTCTTTTAACCCTGATACAAAGTCTTTATATCGTTACATCCCTCATTCATATTTATGTACTACGACCTCTACTATTTATTTTTTTAGATTTCGTACCCCTACAATAGATTGAGGACTTTTTAGTCTGATTATTTGTGTTCTAAATCTGATGTCTGTAACATTTAAAGTGTATGATTCACAACATTCCATACTTTTTATTACCCTTCTTTTCCATATGAAAAAAATAAAAAAATCTGCATTTGTCACGTTCGGTTTGCATACTGCAAGTTACTTATCACACACGTTGCAAAACAACAACCCCAAAAATAAACGTGGTGTATATGCACACACATCTTCAATTCACACGCCTGCAGAGAGAAAACAATTACGGCGCTTTATGGTTACATCATGAACAAAACATCTAACTCAAACGTTTATTTTTCTGTATGGACTGGTACATTTCCTAAGCTCTTATGTAAACTACAATTTCAATGCATTATGTTGTAGGACTTGCCTGAGAATTCATTGTTCAGAACTGCTTATCATGAAGAATGTTTTACTCTGTTTTGCATACAACTGTAAAAATACAGTCAAATTCAACAATCACATTTCCCTTTTATCATTTACTTAAAAAAAGTTAAGTTGCATTGTACACATAGACATTACACAATAATAATCAGAATGTGCACTCCAATATTGGGCAATAAACAGTCAACTATTAACAGGTTGTTTTTTTTCCTTTTCACTTACAAAAAATTGGGAGAGACACATACTCAGTACTTCTATCAGCAATACAATTAGTTCATGATTCCCTTTATTGGATTGATGCCTCACATTCTTGAGAGAGCAGACTCCAATACAAAAGAACAAATTGAAAAAAAGACCTCAAAACAAAAAGGTGAACCACTCCTAGTTTTCATTCATCTTTTTTTTTCTTTTTTTTTTACAGAGCAAACAGTCTGTTCTTATTTGATGCGGAGAGAAGCTTGGAGGTTCATCACATTTCGATATCAGAACTTGAGCAGGTAGAGCAAGGTCACCATCAGCGGGGGGCAAAAGCAGAATTGAGGCAAAACGGCTGCACCGTTGACATCGTGCATTGCACCGGGACCTGCAGGGAAATAATGGAAAACGTGTGCTAACGTTATTGTCATGTACACATGTTGCAAGTCAAACTTGACTCAAATAGAAAGACTGAAATACAGGATGAATCAGAGACATTGTCACAAAAAGAACTACCGTATTTTCCACACTATAAGGCGCACCTAAAAACCTCCAATTTCCTCAAAAGCTGACAGTGCGCCTTATAATCCGGTGCGCCTTATATATGGACCAATACTGAGCCACAACAGGTCTTGCAACTACGGTAACTACGTCGACTTCATTTTCCCCCGTCTATGGCTGCTTACCGTAGAAGAAGAAGCGCTTCTTCTACGGGGGAAATTAAGTAGGGGGCTGCTTACCAGGAAAAATGAAGTCGGCGGCTGCCTACCGTAGTTGCGAGACCTAAACTTCATGTAAAGACCCAAAAATGGCTCCTAATAAGAGACACGCTTACGACGCAGAGTTTAAACTCAAGGCGATCAGTCACGCAGTAGAACACGGGAATAGAGCAGCAGCGAGAGAATTTAACAGTAACGAATAAATGGTGTGGAAGTGGACGAAGCAAAATGATGACCTGCGCCAAGTAAAGAAGACTAAACAGAGTTTCTGAGGGAACAAGGCGAGATGGAACAGTGGGTTGTTGAACAGAGAGCAGTAAGTAGAAGTGTCAGTACAATCACTATTTGTTTTGTTGACATTCCCTTTAGCGCAGCTCCATCTAATGGATGCATAACGTAACCCCAGCCTCTACTGTAGCATCTATTCTATGCGCCTTATAATGCGGTGCGCCTTATATATGAACAAAGTTTTAAAATAGGCCATTCATTGAAGGTGCGCCTTATAATCCGGTGCGCCTTATAATGCGGAAAATATAGTAATTAAAATGGCAGACACGCAGGCCCCGATTCTGAATCTGAATCGTATTTTCACTCAAGAATTGGAATCGAATCGTGAGTTGTTTTAAGATTCACATCTCTTTTAACCCTGATACAAAGTCTTTATATCGTTACATCCCTCATTCATATTTATGTACTATGACCTCTACTATTTATTTTTTCGATTTCTTTCTCCTACTATAGATTGAGGACTTTTTAGTCTGATTATTTGTGTTCTCACAATGTGTTCTAAATTTGATGTCTGAAACATTTAAAGTGTATGATTCACAAGAATCCATACCTTTTTATTAACCTTCTTTTCTTTAATAAAAAAAATAAAAAAATCGGCATTTGTCACGTTCTGTTTGCACACTGCAAGTTGCATATCAAACACGTTATCCAGGGTAAATCCCGCCTAACCTTATCCTTGTCCACACACACAATGGTCGTTTAAGACCCGCTGTCCCCCTCCGTCCGCCGGCGCAACGCGCGGAAAATGCGCACGTCATAGTCACCTCCAGTGTTGCTTTGTGTGCAAGTTCTTAAATTTAACTTATCTGAACAATATCCAGTGTTGCGGTATTTCAATTAACTAGAATCCAGTGTGCTGTGGGGCCCTATTGTAGTGAATCACACCTGAGCCATCATAAATTAATCAAATCTTTTTTGGACACGAAAGTAAACAATGTGACAAAGAACATTTGACAACAATCAATCTAGGGATCTAGGTATCTGTACTGATTGAAAAACATGAACAGTCATGTTGTAGTATCTGTCAAGTATTAGCCCTCATTTCATGTTTTGTTTGTACACAGCTAGCTTGACAGCATATGTACTGTAGTTGTAATAACAAGCATGACGTGCTGCGTGTATCATAAACACTATTATAGAGACTTACTCGATGGGCAGTTGTCTGTTTGGTCAAGCTGGCCGGAGAAGTTTTTTTTTCAGCTGATTTTTGCTAAGCACGCCATTTATGTTGACATAGCTTTACTCCAACTTCCGAATATATTCCCGCAAGTCAAGCCAACCTCACTCTCTCGGCTTCTTGTCTGCTCCAATGTTTCACCCTCTTTGTTGAGCTCGCTTCTATAAGCAGCATTTCGTCCTCCGTATATTCAGCTTCAAAAAGATAAGGTTGTGACCTCATTTGTCTTCCTCTTATCCAGGACATCGCAAAAAGCCGCTGCCTGACCAGGGCTCAGAAAATCTGCAAAGACTCCTCCCAACCCCACCAAGGACTGTTTTCACTGCTGGACTAGAGAAAGAGGTTCCGCAGCCTCCGAAGCAGAACCTCCAGGTTCTGTAACAGCTTCTTCCCTCAGGCCGCAAGACTCTTGAACGCATCATAATTAAATTATCCCCTCAACTCCCCCCAAAATGGATTAACTCGCTGGAATAAAAAAGACAATATAACATACATTCATAAACGTGGACGCATGTGAAAAAGTGCAATATATTTATCTGTACAGTAATCTATTTATTTATTTATTTATTTATATATATTTATTTATTTTATATATATATTTATATATTATTTATATATATTTATTTATTTATATATGCACCGTATTGCTTTTTTATCCTGCACTACCTTGAGCTAATGTAACAAAATGTTGTTCTTATCTGTGCTGTAAAGTTCAAATTTGGATGACAATAAAAAGGATGTCTAAGTCTAAGTCCAAGTCTAATTTGTTCAAAAATAGTCGTCTTTGTTGTCTGTTACCAAGTCTGCAATGGTTAGAGAAAACATGTTTGTTTCCGGAAGTAGGAACACACATTTTCTACCGGAAATGGGAAGTGCGCTGCTAAACGGGAATAAATGCGCTGAAGAAAGAAGTTCCGGCAATGCTTAAAATGACCAAAATACGGTAAATATTGTACATGTTACATATTGTTATGAACGTGTCTGTTACTACAATATATATTTACTTGCAGCATTAATGGAGGGTTTTGAAGTTGTTTAGAGAGCTTTGAAGGCTACAATGATGACTTCCCTTAGACACATTTTGCAAGTGTTTTTTATCATCTCTAGAATCAAAAAAAAAAAAAAAAAGAGGCATGTGTGTTCTTATCTCTCATAATGATTGTAAACGATGGGCAAAATTCCAAAAAAATAGTGCAGTTCCCTTTTAAAGCTAAAAAGAACCCTCATATACCATGTACTGTGATGGATACAACATTTACTCTTGAATTAGACCTCGATCTGGACTGGTTTAGTATAAGTATTGACTTAGACCTGAATTTTCTCTTGTCTCCATTCAAGAAATTAGATAGTTTAACTCAGGATTAGGACAAATCTGAGACTATTTTAATCTACGTCTGAGAAATCAATTTCAGTAAATCCTGGTTTAAAATGTGATTTAGTCTAGAACTAGGGCTTAATCCCTCAATTGGTAACTGGGTCGAAGAGTTTTTGATGGTCATCCCAGACCTGCTTTGGAGCCAGTTACCATGACAAACTCACTCTTAACACACCTGAAACCTCAAGTTAACCATATAAAACATAAGACGATCGGGCGTTTGGTGTCTTTTATCAGAAGGGAGAAAATCGGGACAAAAAAATGACTGATTGTCTTAATGTGTGTACCCAGTTTTAGTCTCTTTAGACCACAGGACAAGGTTCTGGTACTTCATGTTCTTGACTGCTTGTTTACAACGTACTCTTTGTGGGCCTTCATGTGAATGAGCTTTAATTAAGTTACGGTATGTAAGTGAAAGACAAACTTCCACAAACACATTAAGCCAACAAATGGGGCTCTGTGTGTATCCAGCACTGATTTTATGGATTAAGAGCTTTGTAAATGGTTTTAAATGCAGCAAAGTGTTTTTAAAGACTTGACTTCCCCAAGGGTGTGTTTTATTCCCCGTTCTCTCCTCTGCGTACACCAACAACATCAGGTACAGCAGAGAAGGAATGACTCTTTTTAAATATTTAGATGATATGGCTCTGGTGGCACATGTGATTGACAGTAAATCACTGTCAATCAATAACGTTTAAGAAAAGCTCCCTAGTGCTCAATGCCACTAAGACCAAGGAGCTGTGTTGTACCAAATAAAAAGTGCTCTCAAAGCAGTCGACATTTGACATCAGGGGTCGGCTGGTAGAGCAGGTGCAGTCGTTAAAATATTTGGGGACAGACATTGACACGGTTTGTCCTTTACAACACACGCTGATGCCATCAACCTGAAAGGTCAGCAGCGCCTCCACCTGCTAGGGAAACTCAGGACTCAGGTCTTCCAACATCAGTTAGGACACTGTGGTTCTGTTCTACAAATCATAAATAACATCTATACATACTTTCAACATGGCTTCCTGGTACAACTCTCCATCGAACATAAAATAAAACCTTCCCTTATAATAAAATGGGCCAGTAAAGTAACTGGATTCCCCTAAAACTTCCGTACACATCTCTAAACTCAGGAAGTAACCAGGAAAGCCATTCAGATCTGCACCCATCATTCCAGCTACTACCATGAGGCTGCCACTTTTATCAAATTATGATTTGTCTTCAGGATACTTGTAGATATTTGTCGACTGACTTATTTACGTGCCCTCACTTTGACTGTCTGCTCCCCGTCAGCCATGTTGTAGTTTTTAGCGCTTGCATATGGAGTTTACTTACAGATATAAGTTAGAACTATACACTACTTTGTATTAGAAATGGCAACAGCGGAGGATGCATGTGGATGTATGAGCCAGTCAGCCCCATAACAAAAGGATAGAGAAAAAGAAGGAGCTTATTGACTACAACATTACTACAATGTCGGACTCACGCAAAGCTCTTCAGGTAAAAATGTACCATACATGGAGATATCTGCTGATGTCACCCATGGGAAAAACGACACACATGGGCCAAATATCAAACGACTCGTTTGAAAGAAGTACAAACCCCGTTTCCATATGAGTTGGGAAATTGTGTTAGATGTAAATATAAACGGAATACAAGGATTTGCAAATCCTTTTCAACCCATATTTAATTGAATGCACTACAAAGACAAGATATTTGATGTTCAAACTCATTAACTTATTTTTTTTTTTGCAAATAATAATTAACTTAGAATTTCATGGCTGCAACACGTGCCAAAGTAGTTGGGAAAGGGCATGTTCACCACTGTATTACATGGCCTTTCCTTTTAACAACACTCAGTAAATGTTTGGGAACTGAGGAGACACATTTTTTAAGCTTCTCAGGTGGAATTCTTTCCCATTCTTGCTTGATGTACAGCTTAAGTTGTTCAACAGTCCGGGGGTCTCCGTTGTGGTATTTTAGGCTTCATAATGCGCCACACATTTTCAATGGGAGACAGGTCTGGACTACAGGCAGGCCAGTCTAGTACCCGCACTCTTTTACTATGAAGCCACATTGATGTAACACGTGGCTTGGCATTGTCTTGCTGAAATAACAGGGCGTCCATGGTAATGTTGCTTGGATAGCAACATATGTTACTCCAAAACCTGTATGTACCTTTCAGCATTAATGACGCCTTCACAGATGTGTAAGTTACCCATGTCTTGGGCACTAATACACCCCCATACCATCACAGATGCTGGCTTTTCAACTTTGCGCCTATAACAATCCAGATGGTTCTTTTCCTCTTTGGTCCGGAGGACACGACGTCCACAGTTTCCAAAAACAATTTGAAATGTGGACTCGTCAGACCACAGAACACTTTTCCACTTTGTATCAGTCCATCTTAGATGAGCTCAGGCCCAGCGAAGCCGACAGCGTTTCTGGGTGTTGTTGATAAACGGTTTTCGCCTTGCATAGGAGAGTTTTAACTTGCACTTACAGATGTAGCGACCAACTGTAGTTACTGACAGTGGGTTTCTGGAGTGTTCCTGAGCCCATGTGGTGATATCCTTTACACACTGATGTCGCTTGTTGATGCAGTACAGCCTGAAGGATCGAAGGTCACGGGTTTAGCTGCTTACGTGCAGTGATTTCTCCAGATTCTCTGAACCCTTTGATGATATTACGGACCGTAGATGGAGAAATCCCTAAATTCCTTGCAATAGCTGGTTGAGAAAGGTTTTTCTTAAACTGTTCAACAATTTGCTCACGCATTTGTTGGAAAAGTGGTGACCCTCGCCCCATCCTTGTTTGTGAATGACTGAGCATTTCATGGAATCTACTTTTATACCCAATCATGGCACCCACCTGTTCCCAATTTGCCTGTTCACCTGTGGGATGTTCCAAATAAGTGTTTGATGAGCATTCCTCAACTTTATCAGTATTTATTGCCACCTTTCTCAACTTCTTTGTCACGTGTTGCTGGCATCAAATTCTAAAGTTAATGATTATTTGCAAAAAAAAAAAGGTTTATCAGTTTGAACATCAAATATGTTGTCTTTGTTGCATATTCAACTGAATATGGGTTGAAAATGATTTGCAAATCATTGTATTCCGTTTATATTTACATCTAACACAATTTCCCAACTCATTTGGAAACGGGGTTTGTATTATAAATAAGGCGAGATTGTTTTTATAAATATCTCTGCCATGCCTCCATGGTTTGATTTACACTTTTCGAGACTTATGCAGATCCCAAATACACAAAAACAGGTACCAATAGGTAAGAATGGTTGGTTCAGCATAATAGGTCACTGTTTAAGGGAATTTTTCCTATGATTTGTTTTTGTTTTTTAAATGCATTCTAACTCGTAAATAAATGTGTTCAAAAGTCTGCTGACAATAGAGTCTATGGAAGTCGCTCTATTTTGCCTATTAAGCGCTCTAAAAACATTGAAAACACATCTTTCAAGGTTTTATATACATGATGTAAGTATATATGTAATGTAACAGGTGCAATTCATAATATTTAATATTCACGTATTTTGCTAATTTTAAGCATGTGGTGGCGCATTAATTTATTACACCCATTTATTTATTTTCAGCGCATCACTTTGTTCGCTTTTTTTTTTTGACATCATTGACTACTACTCCCTGCACACTTCATGAGAGCCAACAAACATATTTAAACATCACTAACTATACAATGTCTGCTGTCACTGGACTGCCAACTGATGGGATGTTGTTATATTCCTGTTTAGATGACGGATGACTCATAATCCTCGCCAAGAAAAACGGGTGTAGAACCAAGCGTCTTTTCATGTCTTTCTCGCCATTCCCTGGTCTAAATTGGATGCCAAAGTTGACCAAATTGTCAGATTATGTCCTCAACTTTCTACTATCAAGCTAAAAGACAGTATTTATGATCTAGAATAAACTTCCACAAGCTCTGAGGCGAGAAAGCAGCTCACCAATATAGTAGCAAGATGCTTGTTACCCCTCTGCAATAATGCATTGCTCATATTTTAAAACATTTGTAAGTTAAGGTACTCATAAATGGAGGTACCACTGTATTTGAAATGTTTTTTTGGGGGGGATTGCATTAAACTGAAAAACATTTGCCAATCATATGTTGCTAAACAAGGACAATTTTGTATGTTTTTCCTTTCCCTATTTCAGTTGTGTTTTTTGCAGTTGTTCGACACATTATTATATCTACCTGTTAATTGATGTGTAATTTATTGCTCCATTCTCATAGCACCACTGTGTCCTTTGAATTACACTTAGTCCCTGATGCGCTGGTGCGAATTATTGCTGATTCAAGAAAAACAAGTATGCTGTACCATCGAAGTATAGCTGAGCCTGGTTACACAAGCACAAGTGAGGGTGTGCTGGGACCATTTGGTAGAGTCTCCCTCATGTCAGATCTTCAACTCTCACCTCCAGCAAATATTTTCCTGTATTCTCAGAGGAGGAGGCAGAGTCTAAATGGAATTTACTTTGTGCTCCGATTGGCGACGCCGCTGATTGGCGCTGTGGCCAAAAGGTAAGCGGCAACCTCATTGGTGGACACCAAAGGTAAAAAGGGCTGTTAAGAAACAAAGGAGTCATAACGAGTTTGGCTGGCTTTTTGGACTCCTGAAGCAGTTGACATGCCAAGCGGAGTACTCCATCAGCTGGGGTTGAGGTTTGAGAGTTCATTGATCACGGTTTTTAATCCGAGGTTCTGACAAACCATATGACGTCTCAGGCAGGGGAACCAGTGACCTGTTGGCACTGTTTTCAGAGTAGACTGAAGCCTGCTGACCTCGACTGAGTGGAATCAGATCTCTTCAATCCCACTGACACGCCTTCCGTGGAGCGGCAGAGTTTGAAGTAGTCAAGAATCTCCTCAGTGCCAAGGCCCCTTGGGGCGAGGAAATGCGCCCACACTACCTTAACGCTGTGTCATAAACGTTTATAAAATCCTATTTTCATGGTTCACATTGAACTCTGTCAAGGCTGCCCTTTGTCAGCGATTCAGTTAATTTTGTCACCCTTTCACCTGAGACTTCTGAAATGTGAAAAAAAAGTGTTCCTATGTAACAGGGTCAATTATGTCATGTACATAATGTATTTTGTAATGTTTTATTATCGTTATAATTACACAAAATGTGTAAGTTACATGTAAATACCTGAAGATTGTTCGATGTTTTGTCAATGTGGAACCATTGTCTCGTTGTCCCTCCTACTGCAATAATTGCTGTGACACCTGTCTCTATATATGCGTTGGACACGCCTTCCTACTTCCCTTTCGTCCACGACAACAGAGAAGTAGACGTCCACCCGATGACAGAAAAAGTGCATTTATCTCGTTTTTAACTTAAGTTCACTTTCTTGTTCTGTATTCTTATATTTGTGTAGGGGTTAGTGTGTGTGTGACAATCATTGGTACTTTAACTTTAAATATAAAATCAAGCTAAGAACACGCTAGTACTAAATGTATATCTATTTGCAAAGTCTCTCTGTAATTCCTCTGAATTAGGCTTTAGGCAGGAGTTAAAGCTGTTAAACACATTACAATCACTTGGTAGTTTGGACTTTTAGTTAGTTTGTTCGATTTGGTTGTTAGTTCTGTGTATTACCGTATTTTCCGAACCAGAGGGCACCCCGATTTATAAGGCGCACTGCCGATGAGCGGGTCTATTCACGTCTATTTTCATATTAAAGGCACACTGGATTATAAGGCGCATTAAAGGGTTCATATTATGATTTTTTTTTTCCTAAGTTTAAAACACTTCCTTGTGGTCTACATAACATGTAATGGTGGTTCTTTGGTCAGGATGTTGCATAGATTATGTTTTACAGACCATTTTCAAGCCACTTTTTGACAGTCTCTTCAAGATGACTTATTTACATGGCTCCACTTTGACAGCGTCTTCTCCTCGTCATCTTTGTTTTGCCAGTACGTTTTAGCACTTCCATAGCGAGTCTACATGACAGATATAAGTAAGAACTGCTACTTCACTGCATATTAGGAAAGGCAACAGCGGAGGATGAACGTCTCACAACAAGAGAATAGAGAAAGAGACGATCTTCTTTCTCAAGTGTCTGCATTGAGAACAACTAATTGACCACCCAGTCAGCCCTTCCATGACCCTGCACAACAACTGCAGGCTAGAAAATGAATGAATGATGGCGCTCAATATGGTTTAAAACAAAAGTTTGGTACCTTCCGCAGACGAGTACAAGGTCAACAGGACTTGATCCACAATTTTCTGAGCGCAGGAAGGCGACCAAAGTAATGATCATCTTATTGGGCATCATTAACTCTCTTGTATCTTCACCATAGGCTGGATCTTCATCTATTGAGACCATTAATGAGGCCACAGGGTTATTAACCTCAGCTTATTAGGACAAGGTGGCAGGTGTTCCTAATTTGCATTTGCATTTTAGAGGAAATTTGGTGTGAACAGTTGTGGAGTTGAAAAACATCACATGAATCTGACAAACTTAAAGGGGTTATATTAGGATTTTTTTTTACTACATTTTGAACACTTCCTTGTGGTCTACATAACATGTACAGTAGTAAATGTTGTATAGATTATGCTTTACAGACCATCTTCCAGCCGCTTTCTGACCGTGCATGCCTCCACTTCGACTGTGTCTTTTCCCCAACATCCATGTTGTGGTTTTAAGCGCTTCCATATCAAGTCTACAGACGGATACAAGTTCAAACTTTACGCTGCTTTGTATTAGAAATGGCAACAGTGCATCCATGCGCATGTACGAGCCAGTCTGCCCCACAAAAAAAGGGTAGAGAAAAAGATGGAATTTATTGACTACAATGGAGCACTTCTGGTAAATTTCTACCATATATGGCTATATACATCACACTTGGGAAAAACGTCACAAGTTGGGCAAATTCCAAAGGGCTTGTTTGGAGGAGGTATGAAGAAAGGCAAGATTTCTTTATAAATATCTGTCTCCATGATTCAGCACGGTGTACCAGGGGTTAGTGCGTGTGCCTTGCAATACGAAGGTCCTGCATTCAATCGGGGTCTTTCTGTGTGGAGTTTGCATGTTCTGTCTGTGACTGCGTGGGTTCCCTCCCTCCTTCCTCCCACCTCCAAAGACATGCACCTGGAGATAGGTTGATTGGCAACACTAAATTGACCCTAGTGTTTAAACGTGAGTGTGAATGTTGTCTGTCTATCTGTGTTGGCCCTGCGATGAGGCGGCGACTTGTCCAGCGTGTACCCCGCCTTCCGCCCAAGTGCAGCTTGGATAGGCTCCAGACGCCCCCCCGCGACCCCAAGAGGGACAAGCGGTAGAAAATCGATGGATGGATGGATGTCTCAATGGTTGGATTTAAATTTTTTGGGACTTATGTCAAATACATAAAACCATGTACCAATAGGTAAGAAACATTGGTTTTGCATAATAGGTCCCCTTTAAAGCAGTCAAACTGAAGGATGTCATTGAGTGTGTGAAACACAGTGTTGGGACTAACGCGGTAACTAGTAATCTAACGCGTTATTTTTTATATTCAGTAACTCCGTTACCGTTACTACATGATGCGTTACTGCGTTATTTTGCGTTATTTTTTATGTAGTATCGGCTAGAAACTGAGAAGATCTGAGTGTTGCAGCGCTGCTGAAGAGGCGACAAAAAAGAGGCGCGCCGCGCGCTGTCTGTGTGTACGTGTGTGTGTGTGTGTGTGGGAGGGGGCGTGTCTGTGTCTACTATCAAGACGTCATGGCGAACCCCGAAGCCGAGTTTCTTAAAATGGAGATATTTTCAGTACGTTTCTTTTATCGACCACAAAGAAAAGAACATTTTAGTTGAATGTAAGTTTCAAATATGCTGAAACAGCGACAAAAACAACATGCTTCGACGAAGCTAGTAAAGAGACACACACTTCACCTCCACCTCCAACAGCGGCTGGATTTTAATGAGGCACTGCACACTGAAGGTACACACACTCTGTCAATTCTCTTATATACTCTTTCATTTTAAACTTTTAGAGTGTTTGATTATCACATCACTCTAAATGTTTAGACTATAAAGTTCACAAACCTAAAGAGGGATACTAGTGGGCCAGGCTAATATTTCCTTTTCTCTAAACTAAGTGGGGAAATGTGTAGAGTGTTCTGGGCTTCAGACATGATTTTATTTCAGAATTCCTAGAGAAAACGCCTGGTTAGGTTTTATGTATGTAGTGTGTGCCTTTCTTGTTTTACAGCTACGTTGTTATTATGCTGTTTGTTACTTATGTATGTTAAGTTGCAGCTATTTAAAATAGTTTTGTCAATTTGTTCTGGTCTGAAACAAATTGGCCCTTTAAAACATATCTTTGTCTTTGTGTGTTGTATGTAGAGCACATTGCTTAGCAGAGTTCAGTGATGCAAATGCATGTCAAGTTGATCAACAAATTGAATTATTCTCCAGTGCAATAACAGTACTAAAATGAAGGCTAAAAGGGCATTAAATGGGGCCTTAAAAAAAATATATATATATATATAAGTAACTAAATAGTTATTTTCACAGTAACGCATTACTTTTTGGTTTAAGTAACTGAGTTAGTAACTGAGTTACTTTTGAAATAAAGTAACTAATAACTGTAACTAGTTACTGGTTTTCAGTAACTAACCCAACACTGGTGAAACATACATGAAACATACTGTACATTGGTTAATTCCCGATTCTTTGCTTTTTTTAAACAGTCGTTGGTAAATAATAGAGAATCTCTTAGTCAAATGTATACTATTGTTTGAAAATGTTAGGTTACAGTTCACCAACAGACAAAGATAAACACAGTAAAACTGTTCAGACAATTCAGGGACCGCTCTTCAAAGGTTTACATCCTATCTGAGCGTTAGATCTTTCTTTGTGGCTGTTGGCCCTTATAAGTTAGAGTCAGTCCCCCTCATGAGCGGGGTGCCACAAGGTTCAGTTTTAGGGCCTGTTACTACATTACATATATACTTATATCATGTATATAAAACCTCAACGGAGATGTTTGAATGTTTTTTAAGGGCTTTGTAGGCGTAATTGCGCGGCTTCCATAGGCTCCAATGTAAGCAAACTGTTGAGTGCATTTATTTAATATTTAGAATGCAAAAAAAAAAAATATCGGTCATGTGTTTCATAATGATTGTGAAAGAGAGGCAACATTTCATAAAAGTGCAGTTTCCATTTAACAGTACATTAACAAATATATTAACAAATCATTCATTTTTACTGCTTGTCCCTCATCTTTTTGACGAAATAATACAATGAGAAATGACAAAATATGTCAGTGTATATGTCATCAGTCAAATTAGGAGCCTTTGTAACCTGTGTGCTTACTTACTGCTAAAATTGAAGTTTTCTAGTATGTTCATGATGGTATTTAATGCCAAAATTCTTCTTTGATTGCAACAATAAACCTGTATAGGTTTAATATATCATGATAGTTTTTGTTAAAATACAGCCAATAATGCAATTTTTTGTAGCTCTATTTATTTAAATCGAATAATTAATCTAAAATAATTTAGATTGAAATACATTTTAGTATCGGTAGCAAAATATTGATATTGCGACAACCCTATCATATACCATGAATGCCGTTTAGTTATATTTTTTGTTTAACCCTGATAAGATAAATTAAATGGATGCAGTATAGCAGAGGTCACCAACCTGTCGATCTTTGGGACCTTTCCGGTGGATCCGGAATCTATTCTGACAAATAAATGCATGGTGATGTCATTCCCCTGACCTCCCGGAGCCAAACAGGCTCACATTTTCACCCTTAAAGGCACCCATACACCTGGTACTCCGCCGGCGCCAACCTCAAGCGCAGTCTGAAAACCTGAACAATGCTCCTGCTGTGTGACTTGTTGTGTGGTATCCACATTCAGAAAATGATCTTTTGTCAAGGCTGATGTGCTAACGCAGGGGTCGGCAACCCAAAATGTTGAAAGAGCGATATTAAACCAAAAATACAAAAAAAATATCTGTCTGGAGCCGCAAAAAATTAAAAGCCTTATATAGAAGACAACACATGATGTAAATATCTATATATTAGCTATATTAGCCTACTATCAAAGGCTGACGCAAATCTTCGTTGACAGAAATTTTGTATTTTAATTTTTATTCTACACATTTTTGCAACATTGGAAATCATTAGTAAAATGGAGGCTTCTCAGAGAGTGAGATCACTTCTGGAAATTACTGGCTCAGAATTAGTTTTAGATGTGTGTGTCCAACTTTAAGGAAAATGTTGAAAGAGCCATATTAGGCTGTCTTTTTCTAATGGATTTATTACAATCTTTGCAAGCTGGGTAACGTTTGCTGTGGTCTACATGCAGCCAATATTACATACAGATATATAATGAGTAGGGATGTCGGATAATGGCTTTTTGCCGATATCCGATATTCCGATATTGTCCAACTCTTTAATTACCGATACCGATATCAACCGATACCGATATCAACGGATATATACAGTCGTGGAATTAACACATTATTATGCCTAATTTGGACAACCAGGTATGGTGAAGATAAGGTACTTTTGAAAAGAATTAATAAAATAAAATAAGATAAATAAATTAAAAACATTTTCTTGAATAAAAAAGAAAAGAAAAGAAAGTAAAACAATATAAAAACAGTTATATTGAAACTAGTAATTAATGAAAATTTGTAAAATTAACTGTTAAAGGTTTGTACTATTAGTGGACCAGCAGCACGCACAATCATGTGTGCTTACGGACTGTATCCCTTGCAGACTGTATTGATATATATTGATATATAATGTAGGAACCAGAATATTAATAACAGAAAGAAACAACCCTTTTGTGTGTGAATGAGTGTAAATGGGGGAGGGAGGTTTTTGGGGTTGGTGCACTAATTGTAAGTGTATCTTGTGTTTTTTATGTTTATTTAATAAAAAAAAAAAAAAATTAAATTAAAAAAAACGATACCCAAAATAAAAAAAACGATACCGATATTTTCCGATATTACATTTTAATGCATTTATCGGCCGGTAATATCGTACATCTCTATTTATAACCCATGAACACCCATTTGATATAGGTAAAATTAATAACTTTTAATGTTTTAAAACAATTGGATTTTATATTGACACATTTTAAATGATTAATTATGATTTCTTTTACAGAATATAAATCAATTCAGGGATATATATATATATATATATATATATATATATATATATATATATATATATATATATATATATACACACACAGTGTTGGGTTAGTTACTGAAAACCAGTAACTAGTTACAGTTACTAGTTACTTTATTTCAAAAGTAACTCAGTTACTAACTCAGTTACTCACACCAAAAAGTAATGCGTTACTGTGAAAAGTAACTATTTAGTTACTTCTTCTACTTTTTTTTTTTTAAAGCTCCCATTAATGCCCTTTTAGCCTTCAATTCAGTACTATTATTGCACTGGAGAATAATACAATCTGTTGATCAACTTGACATGCATTTGCATCACTGAACTCTGCTAAGCAATGTGGTCTACATACAACACACAAAGACAAAGGGCCAATTTATTTGAGGCCATAACAAATTGACAGAACTATTTTAAATAGCTGCAACATAACATTGATAAGTAACAAACAGCATAATAACAACATAGCTGTAAACCTGGCTTCACCTAAGGAAGGCACACGTGACATACACAAAGCCTAACCAGGCAGATTTGAATTGTTGTTTTGGGCAGTAGACGAGATCTTTGATCCAAGACACAACTTACATTTAACTAAAATGTTTTTTTCTTTGTGCTCGACAAAAGAAAAGAAGTAGAATATCTCATACTTGCCAACCCTCCCGAATTTCAGTGCCTCTCCCCGGCACAACCATTCTCCCAAATTTCTCCCGATTTCCAGCCGGACTGAGTGAGGACAGCCTGTCGTCACGTCCGCTTGGCCAACCAAAAAGTAACCACATAACTAGTGTTCTGTGGTTACTTTTTGGTTGGCCAACGGTTTACGTTGTATTGCGCACCCCCCTCAGCTCCCTCCCCTTCCCACACCCAGACACACACACACACACACACAAACAGAGCGCAGAGGAAGAATCAGAAGCACGTCACTGCTTCGCTGCAATAAAACACACTCAGATCTTCTGTTTCTAGCCGATACTACATAAAAAATAAGGTAAAATAACGCAGTAACGCATCATGTAGTAACGGTAACTGAGTTACTGAATATAAAAAATAACGCGTTAGATTACTAGTTACCGCCGAAAGTAACGGCTTTACAGTAACGCGTTACTTTGTAACGCGTTAGTCCCAACACTGTATATATATATATATATATATATATATATATATATATATATATATATATATATATATATATTAAATGTTTTTAAAATAATTCAAAAGTACAGCTTTATATGGACCAGTTATCTGCACGACACTTTCTGTGAGGTTAGAAAAAGATGAAGTCTGGCCAGAGAGTAGTCGTGATTATCTCTAGTGGTAAGGCAGGTTTCAAGAAATTTGTTCTAATTCCAGCAAACATTTACACATAAGCAGGCACAAAATGTTCCCCGTAAAATTTTATGTGTCTGAGCAAACAAACCTCCTGAGCATTGCTTTGACTACATGTGAGCAATTTCAGACCACACCAGTATCACATCTGTCCAAAATCTGTGATGATAAACAATTACATGGCTTTTTACAGAATTAAATTACAGCAACAGTTGCCATTTGATGACCTTTATTATAGGTGATTTATCCCATTTACGAACAAAAAAAAATCTTAACGTCAGTGTGTGTCAACTAGAGTTGACACACACTTTATGCCATAAACATAAAGCTAGTATCAAAAATAAACTACTTTCACTGTCAGTCACAACATTAAGGCACTTAAAGATGGAATAATAGTGCAAGTTGGGGGTCTTGACATTGTACACTTTCTCAGAAAATGTGCAGGCATTCTCATTGTTTCAGATTTGCTGTCTTCCATAACCAGAGAATAACCTGAAACTTTGCCTCCTTTTTTACCGCGCTGGAAGGGGAACTGCACTTTTTTTGGAACTTTGCCAATTGTTCACAATCATTATGAGAGACAAGAACACACGTCTTTTTTTTTAATTAGGATTTTAAAGATGATAAAAAAAACACCTTAAAGATGTGGCTTAAGATAGTCACCGTTGTATCCTTCAAAGCCCTCTAAAACAACTCCAAAACCCTCCATCAACATTTTATATACACACTGCAAGTACATATATAATGTAGTAACAGACACGTTCATAACAATATGTACCCTATTTTGATCATTTTAATCATTGGTGTGACTGATTTCTTCAGCGCATTGATTTATATTTCCATAGCAGCGCACGTTCGACTTCTGGAAACAAATGTGTGTTCTACTACCGGAAACAAAACACTTGTGTGTGTTCTAATCATGGCAGACTTGGTAAAAAACAACAAATATGACTATTTTTGGACAAATGAGGATTCAAAACCTTATATTTTTGGAGCTGAATGAACAAAGGATGAACTGCTGCTTCTAGAAGCGAGCACGTAGGAAGGGTGAAACGTTGAAGCAGACGGAAGCCGATAGAGTGAGGTCGGTGTGACACGAAGCTGCAAATGTACAATTTGGAGACACGCTATTTCGACATAAATCAAGTGCTTACCCAAATAAACCGGAAAAAAAGTCCCCCCCTCCTCCAGCTGGACCAAACGCACAACTGTCCATCAAGTGAGTTACACTTTAAATATTGTACATGATACACGCAGCACGTCATGCGTGTTTTTACAACTACAGTGCATATGCTGTATGGCTCGCTGTGTACAAACAAAACATGAAATGTGAGCTAATACTTTACAGATACTGTAATATGATTGTTCATGTTTTTCAGTTAGTACAGATTGGTGTCCTATCGCAATGTTGTGCATTACAAACTCAAACGCGTTTTGTGTTGTTGTAGAAGCGAGCTTATCCCTCGTCGTAGCTAACTTTTACGGTTCATACCGAAGCACGCCGATGTGCTACTACACTAGAAAGAGAGTTCCTCAGTGTTGGCCCCTACAATAACAATGTCGCTACAGTCTGGTTCTTATGCAGGTTACGGAACATAAATGAAGTATTGTTGACGGTTTTATGAATACATTTTAAAGTGATATAGAGGTAGAATTGATTGCTCCCATTAGCTGCAACCTAGAATAGACTTAGACTTCCTTTTTATTGTCATTCAAATTTGAACTTTACAGCACAGATAAGAACGAAATTTCGTTACATAAGCTCATGGTAGTGCAGGATAAAAAAGCAATAAGGTGCATATATAAATAAATAAATATATATAAATAATATATAAATATATATATATAAAATAAATAAATATATATACATATATATAAATAAATAAATAGATTACTGTACAGATAAATATATTGCACTTTTTCACATGCGTCTACGTTTATGGATGTATGTTATATTGTCTTTTTTATTCCAGCGAGTTAATCCATTTTGGGGGGAGTTGAGGGGATAATTTAATTATGATGCGTTCAAGAGTCTTACGGCTTGAATGGCTTGAATGAGCCGATTTTGGCTTGAATGAGCCGATTTTTAAACGTGAGACTACAAAAAATAAAAATAAAACTTTTGTCTTCTTGTCTCTCATAATGATTGTGAAAGATAGACAAAATTAACAAAAAAAGTGCAGATCCCCTAGAAGTCGGCCGCAGTGTTAGCTTGCCAACCTGCCAGCGTCACTGTTAATGACACTAATTGTCTGTGTCAGCAAACATGTGTGAACCGTATCATATCATGTAAATGACACTGGGGACCACGGCTCTCACCCGGGAGGCCTCAGGTGGAGGCGTGGTTTATAACATGTTTAGGAGCCATTAATCACTTCCTTTTTGAGCATCACTTGTTGGCAACTCAAGAATAAAGACTTGTTTGGTAACAACAAATGTAACCTTAAAGCAAATATCTAATTTAACTAACCAAAAATGGAAACAACAAATGTGTCCCAATTTCAGTTTACATTCTTCTGCTTTCACATTTTATTTTTGTTTAAAAACGCAGGCCTCTAAGCATTAAGGGCATTGGTGGTGGTTCTTCGAAGCTTCCATTGTGATAGCCATTTGCCCATAGGTTCATCAACAGTTTTATCATCTTTGAAGCTGGTGAGGATAGGGTTTTAGGATTGTTGGGGTTTGGTATGGACTACACAGGCCAGCTACTCAAATCCAAAGTTGTAGGTTTTGCTAATGTTCCATGTCTGAAAGCAGATTTCGTCCGAGTCGTTAGTTTGGGAGTAGTAGTCTCTCTTATGGCGGCATCTTAAGACTCATTCATGGTCCTTTCCAGCCTCACTTTGTTGTACTCGGTGAGGCTACAAACAGTCAGTTTCAGGGCAGTGAATCCATACAAGTGGTGCCCATCTACTTCTTGATATACACTGTAGGTACTAACTGTCATGTCTAGTGTCTTGAATTTAGTGATATACATTTTTGTTAACCATATTAGTCGGTGGCGCAATACCAAAAACCAAGCTTCAGACACCACTGTTTCAGTTTTCCAAAAAGTTAGCTCTTATCAGTGGTTGTAAGTCCCTAATGATTTATTCCATTAGTTAGTAACGCTAAACCATGTCTTCAAGGCTTTCATTGTACAACCTTCCACAAATCTTGACCGGCCATTCTAGTAACATTCAGTGAGAGTAGAATCTCTGGTCAACGAGTTTCTCTCTGATAATTGATATGCTTATACTGTATATGGTTAAACTTCATTAGAGCCCATGTTATGTTGGAACCAAGCTGTCCAACATACTAGTCAACATTTGCGTTTAAAAATATGTGAAAATTCCAAAGACAATAAGGCATTTTCCTTTAGGCACGAGAAATTCAGGGTGAAAGATTATCTCTGGCCATCCCGTTCTCTTCTTACAAGTGAACTGATGTTCACTTCCATTGCCATGGTGAAGGGTAATGAGGACCCTGCCATTAAACCCACTTCCAATGATGTCATGTTGTTGCATACCCTGTTGTTGTTATAACGACTTGCACATCTTGAAAGTAGTTTCTGACCAGGTCAAGGACACTCTTTGCAACATTAACAAAGTCTAAGGTCTTCCAGATAAAATTGGTGAACAAAATATGCTTGTAAAAGTGCATATTATTTAGAAAAATTTCTGTTGTGAAAAATCAATGATATGGTTGCTTCAATTAAATTAAGAATGACTGAGCCCCCCTTTCAAAAATAGTCAGCGTCATGAAATGAGCATAAATCCTCCCCTTTGTGTTTTCACAAAGAGTGCCGGCATTTAGGTGACAGAAGAAAGGGAAAAATACACATCTAGCATCAGCAGCATCGGAGAAAAGTAGGTATACGTTTTACTTTTGCATCTCACAGCGCATAGCTGTGGTGCCTTTAAGGACTGTCGAATTAATTTCAAAACAGAGCCATTACTCGGTTTTAAGGACAGGGGAGGCTTAGCCCACAGGAGGTGCACTTACAATAATGTCATCATCGTCATCTACTGTGTGAAATCCAAAGGGTTGAGTTCATATCTACCTTACATTATAAAGTGGAGGACAACTGACAGATGTATGAATCTGATCATATTTATATGCCAAAAAAAAAATGATTTCAGTCACATCATTTTGATCTTTGAAATGCCAAAAACTTAAGTTGTTTACATGCATTTTAAAAAGCTGTTTTCGACTGAATTCACGCTATAAACTAACAAAAACATATTTTTAGTGCATGTAAGCATACACAGTATGTGTATGGGGTCTGGCGGGGGTGGGTTTCATCAATTCAACTCACCATAAAGAATTATGCTGGCGTTAGTGATTCCCATGGTGTTCCTGGCAACACACGTGTAGTTCCCATAATCTTCTTCAGAAACGTTGAAGAAGATGAGCATTGACTGTTTGCCTTGACTCTCTATCTTAATCCCATTGACTCCATTAAAAAGCCTGTAAGACATACAGGGAAAATGTTGAAAACTGGAAATATACTGGGTCATGTGACACTATTTCACCACTAGTAAATACAAACTTCTAGAAGCTGATTCAAATTTACATGCAAATGACAACATCAAAAACTATACCTTAAAGGTGCCATATGTAATAATTGCATGTCAAGTCATCATCCTGGTATGTCAAAAGGCATTAATAAATCATGTTCTTTTCGAATACCTTTATAACTGTTAACGGTAGTTCAGCCGTGATATGCTCATTTCAAAATTAGATTTACAGCTCCGAAATATTATTGTTTTCATTTCGATGCCCCGCCCTCCACTGTTTGATCAATTAAAAAGTCTGCGAGTGTGTCACATCCATGTTGCCAGTTACACACCGCCCTCTTTGTCTGGCTACTGCCACTGGTAAAGTTACTAAACATGTCAGACCTTAGTTAATCTAAAAGGCCTTGTTACGATTCGCAACTTATTCATGACAAAGCCAGGAACAAAACAAGGATTTGTATCGGGGATGCCTTTGAAAGATGGAGACGATTGAAGGCGGGGAAGATTTTTTATTCTGACGCTAAACTTGCTAATTTCCTCCTTGAAAGGTAAGTCAGGCATTTATGTTTTCTTATTACTGGTAATAAATGGAAATGGACATTTCGTATGTAAACTATATTGTCCAATACAGTCTATGATCTTGTCTAACAAATCTAGTATGTCCGTGCAACGAATGCTTAGGAGCGAAGCACCATCACACTAGTGTAGCTTAGCATGCTAGCCCGGTCAATGACACATCGACATGTAGGCCTATTAGCCTGTATGTTGATGTGTCATCCAACTGACAGGGCAAAATATATTTTCGACAAATAAAACCTATGTGGATATTGGTATAGTGCCTATTTCGTTCTCAATATGCTGATACGCTGAGGAAATGTGTTCCAACATTAGCACGGCTAATTGTGGTTTCTGGTACTGTATGTTCATCAGGCACATATGGGTGGTATTTGCTTGGCACAATATCATGCATTACATGTCATGATTTTCTACTTTGCGTAATGACATGGTAGTAGGCTATATGATTTATGCGTAACATGATTTATGCGTAACGTAGGTTGGCTCATAGAATTGCACTCTGCACTGAAAGATGGTGATGTGCGTACATGGAAGAGAATGCAGTGCGTCAGGTTGGATGCAACATGGAGTTATGCTGAACGAAATGTGGCGGTAATTTTACTGTTGGCCTTTGCTTGCCATCAAAGTAGGCCTATGTGATATATAATATGTTATTATATATTATTATATATAATTATTTCGATGGTGGTCCGTGCGATCAAATTAGACATTTTAGCAGAGTAATGCCAACATTCTGTCCCGACTCCGGACGAAAACATTGCTGCGTAATTTTACAAATACATGTGGCTAATCAACATCAGTAAAATTTGGCATAATTAATTAGTAAACCATCTTGCAAGAAACATAAACAAGAGAAACCTACAGCGAAAGGACTCACCATTTGAAGTTCCTGTCAAGACTTGGACATTGGCGTGGTTTGTTTTCCCGAGATGCATAAGAATTGGACCGGACATAGCGTGAAGTTAAATACATGATTTAATAATAGACTATAAAAAGTATAAGCAAAAGGCGCGCACAAGGCGGGGAACAAACTTGGCTAATAAAACAAAACTCGCACAAAGGCAGAATTATGGAAAAAAGGAACAAACAAAAGGCGCTCACAGCGGAGGTACAAAACAGTGGCTTGAATAAACAAAAAACTTACGTGGCAAGAAAAGAGCAGCATGAACTATGACCTGGACAGAGTAAGCAGCGTGTCAAGAGTGCAGAGCATGAATGTGATGTCGCCAGGCCGACCAACAGAAAATGGCAGGCTTAAATAGTCATGTGGTGATTGAAAACAGGTGCGTGAGTTCAAATGAATCAGGTGCGTGAGTCGTGAGGACAGGTGAACTGATTGGTAGTCATGGAAACAAAACAGGGAGTGAAAAAACAGGAACTGACAGAGTGCAAAAACCAAACAGAACATAGCCAAACTAAACATGATCACCAAAACATGATAGTTCCTTGTAGTAGGATTCGGATTCGACTGCGTATCTGGCAACCTCAGTCATGGAGAGTGGGAGAGGACTACATAATTTTGCAGTACCATTTCTGGCCACATTACTACATATGGCACCTTTAATATGTAAATATACTAATTTCAAAGAGGATACAGTATGTGTAAGAGTGAGGTTGAACGCTTAAATATATTTGTCAATTACTTAAAATAAACTGAAAAAAACTCTCGGCATTGGAAAAACTAACCTGCGATCTTCTTTGTACCATTCAAAATTTGCATGTGGAACAGCAGAGGCTTCACATTGAAGGATTCCTTTTTGTCCAACTGCAGTACCCGTACCTCTTGCCTTAGAAATTAGGGGAGGATCTATGAAAGACATACAAAAACATGTTTAGAGTCATGACACTATTATGAGACAGGCCCATTTGGGGCCTGAAGCAGAATTTTATTAGGACGCAGCATTGTATAAAGTAGGAGTGTCCCGATCTGATATTGACATCTGATATCAGCGCGATATCAGAAAAACAACAAGTATCGGATGATCTCGGCTTTCATCTAAAATCTTCAATACTTGTGCAAAGCTGAACAGTCAGTTTACATCTAAATGTCCTCTAATAAGCACTAGGGCTGCAACTAACGATTAATTTTATAATCGATTAATCTGTCGATTATTACTTCGATTAATCGATTAATAATCAGATAAAAGAGACAAACTACATTTCTATCCTTTCCAGTATTTTATTGAAAAAAAAACAGCATACTGGCACCATACTTATTTTGATTATTGTTTCTCAGCTGTTTGTACATGTTGCAGTTTATAAATAAAGGTTTATAAAAAAAAATTAAAAAAATATATATAAAAAAATAATAATAATTATTGCCTCTGCGCATGCGCATCGGCATAGCATAGATCCAACGAATCGATGACTAAATTAATCGCAAACTGTTTTTATAATCTATTTTAATCGATTTAATCTATTAGTTGTTGCAGCCCTAATAAGCACACGTTTTGTCTTTTCTTTCAGTTTAGTCAAGTCATTTTTACAAAAGGTAAACATGGTAAGTTACCATGTAGGCTACTACAAGCTACACAACAGCTCAGCACACAATAGCACACCAACATGACATACTGTACACATTAGGTGTCCTTAACCTCTTAAGGCCCAAGCTGTTTGTTTACGTGCTTTTTTTTTTATTTCTCTTTGCTATTTGGGCTTATTGGACCCTAATTAGAATAAAAACTAAGAATCATCTTTTTATATGATGTACTTAGTCCATAAGTAACAAACGTGTACTTCATGTTTAGTGACATGCTAATTCTTATTTTTACACTTTTTCCAAATTCCATTGTATGTTATACTCTTCTGACACCACCAGATGGCAGTATAAGTGTCCACAAAAGGGCCATAAGACCCCAATTCAGTAGTGTAGACAATTTTGAAAATAAGAGCTAAAAGGTGCTGTCCACGCATGTGGCCACTCAGACCTTTAGAGGTTAAATGAAAAATATTGCATTTGAAAATATGACATTGTCCTCAAATGAAAAATATTGCAGACTAAAATATGACATTTGTCAATATAATCAAGTATCAAATCATTATAGTTGCTTATTACTTACAAATACAAAGTTTCCAAGGCAGAAGCGCATTAGAAAGTATCCAGTAACAAACGTGCCCGCATCAATCGATTCACTGCATCGAGTATTTAACCTAATGAATTATTGTGATCACTATGTGTCGCAAAAAACAATTTTCCACGACAACTCCATAAGTCTATCATAATGTTAGTGTTTTTTATTCCAACCTTTGTTTTGAGTAATTTTATTTATGAAGCGTTTTCTAACAATCCACACCACAAAATAATACAAATACATAGGGTGGAACCTCAATTTATGAACCCCTCCATTCGCAAACTTTTCGATTTACAAATATTTAGATCGAGCCAAATGTGCCTCTGTGTGTGAACGTTTCATTCAGCAGTTAATTTTGTGTCCCGTCTGCAGGCAAAAAAGAGGGCGCAGCAATTCTGGGGAGGCGGAGCACTCCACGTCCCTTGCTGGGCATGCGCAGTACTCTATAGTCACTTCTCAGCGCTTCAGCGTGTGTCGTTTTTGGGTTTTTCCGCTTTTCGACAAGTTTTGTCCATTTTGCTAATTCAATATGAGTCCCAAAAAGCCAACAGACCAGTGTAGAAAGGAGGGAATCACTGTGAAGTTAAAAACAAGACTATTTGCGAGGAGTACAATAATGGCGCTCACAAGTATGGAAGAATCGAGAAGGCAGGCTCTGTGCCACAGCAAGTTTTAAATGTGTTGAGACCGGACTTTTCCTGGAAAAATATGGAGAAGAGCTTATTCTCGTTCGGCGGCACCTCTTTCAAGCGTGCACACACACACACGCACGCACGCACGCACACACACACACACACACACACACACACACACACATTATTGTATTTGTTACCTTCTTGAGACCTCCGAATAATGCCTTACTCTTTAAGACCACCCTTTCTAGATATATAAAGATTTGTATTTACAACATTAATAACACATACTGTACATACTATGCCAATATAAAAAAAGCTTGTTTTGAAAAATGGGTTGGAATTTCACATGAAAAACTTATAATTTTGGCAGTATTATTATAAAAGTCGTAATTTTACTCAACGCAAGTCAAAATTTTACAAGAAAAACTGAACATTTGTGTAATATTATGATAAAAGTTGGAATTTTACTCAATAATAGTTGCTATTTTACAAGAAAAGCTTAAACTTTTGGCAATTTTATGAAAAGAGTCGTAATTTTACTCGACGAAATTCACAATTTTATAAGAAAACTTAAACATTTTAGCAATATTATAATAATAATCGGAATTTCACTTGGCAAAATTATGACAAAAGTCATAATTTTACTGTAGAAGCTAACTGTTAATGGCCACTATAGTCTTAGTACTGTAGTGTATTTGTTCATCCTATGGTCACATATGGTACGCGGGTTGTCTTACGTCAGCACCGGAAGTCGTAAAAACAGCTGTTCACCTGGCGGGTTCTTTCGAGGATGGATAGGGAAGTCCTTTAGCTGCCGTATTGTTTTATCGTATATTGCTGCCTTTGCACCTGTCAATGTTTATTTTTGTATGCACATTAAATCAACCAAAAATCCTGACTTTGGAGCAATGTTCACGGAATTTAGTATCTGGCTCTCTATTAGATGCAATGGTTTTCCGTATTGGGACCATGATTTCGGTCCTAACCTGTTCACCGGTCCTCACATGGAAGGTACTTTTCCTTGTTGATGTCTCAAGAAGATAGAAATACAAGAACACACACACACACACACACACACACACACACACACACACACACACACACACACACACACACACACAAATCCCCCCCTTCTATCCCTCCCTCTGTCTGCTCCTTTCTCATCCGCTCCTCCTTCGCCAAAGTTAATGTTAGTGGATTTTACGTTTTTAATTGTTTATTATTGTAGCAATAAGGTTGTTAAAGTTTGATTCTGTGATTCCTGATTGTCTGTGAGGGCACAAAAGGGACTTCAGTTTGTACGCATGTGTTGGGAGAGCAACGAATACGTTTGGCTTGTTAATAAGGAGAAAGTTGATCCATCACCCCCGTGTTATGTTTGTTTGATATACAATAATGTATAAAACTTTATATTGTGAACAAACCTTAACTAAAATGTGTTTTTTTGTTGAGGCTCGAACCCATTATAATATTTACTTTGTTTCCTATGGAGACATTTGCTTCACTATATGAACTTTTTGATTCACAAACCCTGTACAACAACCAAATCGAGGTTCCACTGAACTATGATTCCTGCTGAAATCGTATTATTTTGAGTATTGGCTAATTATCAAGGCACCGATTTTGGTTTCGTATCAGAAGGGAAAAAGTTCATTCGGCACACCCCTAATATAAAACACTTGAAAGCAATACTTGAGTTAAAGTACAAGTATCACACCAGAAAATGACTTTGAACGAAGTTATAGTCTATTTTCAAAATAATTCTTTAGTGAATAGCTTATACTGTACTTAAGTATCAAAAGTAAAATGATTTAAACAAAGTGAGAAGTTAGAATATTGACATTTGTAAATCTTGCAACATTAACATAACATTAGCAGAAAATCACTTAAATAATCACTTTAAACCGATAACTAACAAAATACATGGTACTACTGACGCTCCTCTGTAACCCGCTATTATTTGGGCCTGATATCATTAAAAAAAAACAGCATTCTCCACTATATTATATTAATGTGCCTGAGGAAACTCTTAGTATTTTTTAAACATTGTAATTTCAATGTAGATAACTTGTAAATAGCCTAAATAAGTAGACAAACAATACAAATACAATTGGCTGTGTCTCTGGTAGCAGGAATTGTACTTGAATAAATAATGATAACCAAAAACAATAATAACGTTCTGGTCTCTGTTTTGAAAAAATAAATACTCCAACCATGCACAACCAAAACATTACATAAAGTAGCTTATCAAGTCTCAACAAACACCATTTAACTTTATTAAATATTGAACATTTTGAAGTGCAGTGTTGGGAAAACTCGGCCTGGTGGTTTGTTTTTTTGACATCACTTTCCAACACTGGCATACTAATTCGTCTTTGTTGATGTGCTTATCTTCCATATTCGAATTGAAGCTGCAATATTCCCACTTCGGAACATTTGGCTTTGCAATCCCTTTTGTCCTTTTAATCGCTACTACGTTACCTTACAGTACGTTACGGGGCCAACTTCTGTGTGTTTATGTGTGTGTGCATACTTGCAGCCCCACCTCCACCCACAGACTCAAAGAGAGTGGATGATATACAAGAGGGTTCACTCATTCAGCTATACAACAAACCAGGTGCTGACACTAATGCTACAGTATGAGTGAACGCTCTTGCAGGAACCAAGAGACGAAGGAAACAAACACGGACATGCCAATTTATTTATCCTTTGATTAATTGATTTATTGATCGTCGGCCCAGGCCTAGTAACGAAAATGGTTCAGGGGGAAAACAACTAAACAAACATACTCACTTTATTTAGGAAATGCAGTGGAATGAAAGTAAAAATTGTCAGAAAGATAACGCAATAGAGCACAGATATGTAAAAATTATACTTAAGGTTGAGTTTGAGTTTATTTGGAACATGCATGCATACAACATGATACATCACAATTTCCAGTTTCCCTATTCAACATGTTCGAAAAGGAGTAGGAAGAAGCAGAGCTTATTTAATCCTACCAACCTTTCCTTTACATTGCAGTTGTTAAAAACTTTTGTTCACTTCCTGTTCTCAATTTATTCACAATATACTCCATAAGTAATAACAATAAAAATAAATAAATTATAATCTATGAAGTAAGTTACATTTCATATGGTGAGATGAGTAAGATTATCTAGTAATAAATAATCAGAATGTTTATCATGGTTCTTCTTCTTTGTACTTTGTAAACACTTTTAAGTTTGAAGAGTTTCTTGAAGTGGATCATATTAGTACATTGTTTGATTTCTTTGCTTAATCCATTCCATAATTTCATTACACATACTGATATACTGAAGGTCTTAAGTGTTGCACATGCGTACAAATGTTTTAAATAACATTTTTCTTCAAGATTATATTTCTCCTCTTTTGTTGAAAAGAATGGTTGTACAAACGTTTGTATATTCTTGGGTAGCAGGTTTCAGTTTGCTTTGTGTATAATTTTAGCTGTTTGCAAATTCACTATGTCGTGGAATTTTCAGTATTTTTGATGCAATAAATTTAGATAAGAAAGCATTTTTATTTGTGACTGCACGTTGTAAACACAAGTATAGTTACGTAGTCGTTTGTACATAGAGTAGTAGTAGTTTATTTATGCTGAATACTAACTTATTATCATGTACCGTTAGTAAAGAATACGTTTGGTTCAATCACTTCCTGTCTGTGTGCACTACATTGACAAGTCTGCACTGCTGCCAATCAGTGTGGTACAGCACGCGGTGATAGAAAAGACCAATTCATCTTTTTTTGCCCCTCGTCTGCCCCTGACCACCTTAGTTTCTAGCGATGCACCATTGGCTTAGATTGCACCCCTTGCGTATAATAGTGCTCCCCAACCCCAATGGATCCTGGGGCCGTACACACAACACGTGGTCTGCGCATTGGGTGGGGCTGCCCTGCCGCATAGACTGAGAACCTCAGTCAAGAGGGGTGCCAGCTGCCAATTGATGCCCCTGCACAACCTGGAGCTCAATGTTAAAGCCCTTCTGCCGCAGATGCGGTCTTTTGGTTGTTGCACTGCCTAATGTGAGTCGATGATTGGCCTGTGTCTTTAAAGACAAGGCCGTTGAATACCAGAGCAGAGCAAGTGGTTTTTTTTTGGCATCTACCACTTGACTTGTTTTGTCCTATTACCCTCAGGATTTTCAGAGAAATGTAAAATCTTTGTTTTACTGTGTCCAACCTGGACAGCAGGGGCACACTGCAAAAAGCCATTGGTTGTGCAGTTTAATAAGTCTGCTTCTTCAAAGTGAGAGAGTGTCGTAAGTGAGAGACCATTTTTGACAAAAAGTTACACGAAAGACAGATTTGAGAGCAGATCTAGACAGATTGAGGCTATAGTCTCAAATATGAACAGCTTGTTGCATAATTGCTAGAGATGGGATGGTTTATAGAAAAAAAACAATCCGGTTCGGAGCGTGTGTTGTTCTGATCTTGGGTGCAGATGGCACTAGGGACGTGTCCCCCTCAGATTCATTGTGATACAGATTACGTAGTCTCCACACTTTTCCTATATAAAATGACAAACATCCTTCTAAGTAGATATTAATTAATATTAAACAAGCTGTGTTGGGAAAACTTACTAAACAGAGGATTATTGTTCTGTTTAGTGTTGTAACAATACCAATATTTTGGTACAGGTACTAAAATGATTTCGATACTTTTCGGTACTTTTCTAAATAAAAGGGACCACAAAAAATTTTCATTATTGGCTTTATTTTAACAAAAAATCTCAGGGTACATTAAACATATGTTTATTATTGCAGTTAAGTCCTTAAATAAAATAGTGAACATACTCGACAACTTGTCTTTTAGTAGTAAGTAAAAAAAACAAAGGCTCCTAATTAGTCTGCTGATATATGCAGTAACATATTGTGTCATTTATCATTCTATTATTTTGTCAACATTATTAAGGACAAGTGTTAGAAAATGTATTATTAATCTACTTGTTCATTTACTGTTAATAGCTGCTTAATTTCTCTTTTAACATGTTCTGTCTACACTTCTGTTAAAATGTAATAATCACTTATTCTTCTGTTGTTTGATACTTTACATTAGTTTTGGATGAGACCACAAATTTAGGTATCGATTCGATACCAAGTAGTTACAGGATCATACATTGGTCATATTCAAAGTCCGTTTCCATATGAGTTGGGAAATTGTGTTAGATATAAATATAAACGGAATACAATGATTTGCAAATCCTTTTCAACCCATATTCAGTTGAATATGCTACAAAGACAACATATTGATGTTCAAACTGATAAACATTTTTTTTTTTGCAAATAATCATTAACTTTAGAATTTGATGCCAGTAACACGTGACAAAGAAGTTGGGAAAGGTGGCAATAAATACTGACAAAGTTTAGGAATGCTCATCAAACACTTTTTTGGAACATCCCACAGGTGAGCAGGCAAATTGGGAACAGGTGGGTGCCATGATTAGGTATAAAAGTAGATTCCATAAAATGCTCAGTCATTCACAAACAAGGATGGGGCGAGGGTCACCACTTTGTCAACAAATGCGTGAGCAAATTGTTGAACAGTTTAAGAAAAACCTTTCTCAACCAGCTATTGCAAGGAATTTAGGGATTTCACCATCTACGGTCCGTAATATCATCAAAGGGTTCAGAGAATCTGGAGAAATCACTGCACGTAAGCAGCTAAGCCCGTGACCTTCGATCCCTCAGGCTGTACTGCATCAACAAGCGACATCAGTGTGTAAATGATATCACCACATGGGCTCAGGAACACTTCAGAAACCCACTGTCAGTAACTACAGTTGGTCGCTACATCTGTAAGTGCAAGTTAAAACTCTCCTATGCAAGAAAAAAAAAAAAAAAATTTATGAGTTTGAACATGAAATATCTTGTCTTTGTAGTGCATTCAATTGAATATGGGTTAAAAAAGAATTGCAAATCATTGTATTCCGTTTATATTTACATCTAACACAATTTTCCTACTCATAAGGAGGTTTGTATTTCCTGAGTTTATAAACATAATATGAATTTGAAAAAAAACAAAGAAGATGTTGTGGTGCCAAAAAATATCGGCGTAATCATAGTAGTATCGACTAGATACGTGCCTGTACTTGATCTCCTTACAGTGGATGTTAGGTGTAGATCCACCAATGGCGTTTGTTTACATTTTGATGACGGTGAGCTACGGTGTGTAGTGAAGCATGTTTAGCTATTCCTCGTCCTGAAGGGATGATACTTGGCGGATGGACGTTAGCCGCTAGCTAGCCAGCCATGTCTTAAAGCACCACTTCCTGAGGGCGTTTCAGTGTTATAACTTCACCTTTATCATCAGTTTTTAAGCCAAAATGCGTCCGTTCTCCCTTTTCTGTCTACACACTGTGTCTGCTTGTAAGTACTTTGTGATTGTGTGCCACCGAACATGCTCGTCTACTCGTAAAACCAGCAATGTCATGACGTGGGTTGCAGGACCGGTACATTTCAAAGACAGTATAGTACCGAAAATGATTCATTAGTATCGCGGTACTTTACTAATACCGGTATACCGTACAACCCTAGTTCTGTTGTTTAGATTTATTTACATTGCAGCGTTTGCGTTTGTCTCTTACTTTTATTCATTTGTTGTTGTTTTTTAATTGTCCACCCACAATCTGTTACCAATCCTCTATTGCAAGAATTCAAATCCTGTAATTTTTTCTATTCTTAGGATTTTGCTCAGGAGTGTATACACACTTTGTGTAAGTCATCATATCATACTCAATGCAATTGTATCAAAAACAATCAAAAAGTCAAAACATTGAGTAAACCTTACAGTTGACGGTGACCTGCACTGTCCTGATGTCAGGGGATGATATGTCATTCGAGGCAATGCACTCATACGATCCAGACTGCTCTTTGGTAATGGCTGTCAACTCCAGGTGTTCTCCTTCTGTTACAAATTTATGCGTGCCTGCAAAATAGAAAGAAACAAGGATGCATGCATCAGAAATGTAACTGATGTTGATAGAGGATTTAACTTAGCGTGCATTAAAATAGACATGATGTGTGAAGAAGAGACATATTGGCAAGCAATACTTGTTTGATAATGAGTCAGTTTATTTCACCAGCATTTATCTACCCATCCATATTTTTATCCCACATACAAAGAAATGTGCCAGGGCGAGCTATGTGACTCAATAAACAGCCAATGAGACGTTATTGTTTCCTCATAATAAACTTGCATCGAAGTAACCACTCTAGTTCAAGACAAAATAACCACATATATAACAAAACATTGATAAATATAACACACAATTCAACTTACAAGTCTACATACACTCACAGTAGAGTCACTCCAGGTATATGCCTAGACTGTGCTGCATAACTGGTTACGGCATTTCTGTGGATGTCCCACGAGACGGGAGCGACTGCTGAAGTGTTCATGTGTTTCAGCAAATCCCACGGGGTTGTACAGTAATGCTGCAGCTACAATTTCGTGATTTAATTGTTTTACAGAGTTACAGGGAACTATTTGTGCAAGACTGCATTCCTGTGCTACGTCAGAGATAAATCAAACGTAGACAAAGCTGTCTGGGTATTGGGACCTGCTCATTTGAAAGTTCTGTGTGATTCTGGCAAAGTAGGTTTGGTGAGAATAAGAGTATGTGTAATAATGTCTTCAGATCAGCAAGGGTTGTGTTGTTTTCATGCTGTTTCAATTATGCCCTCAGAATTCTTAACATCAATTATTTTACATGCCATCTGGAGAGAATCAGAGCTATCTAATTATTGTAGAATACCAGTTCATTTTAATTATTAATGAAGTCTTATAGTCTCAAACGGTTGCTGCAAAACAAGATCAAATGCTGCTGAAAACAAGCCATTCGTTTGAATTTCTGTTACCCCCATCTACAGGTACAGCCGGACAATAATTATGCACTTAATCAATAGTTCAAAGGGAGCATACATTGATCAGACCTCAACTATTTAACCATCTTGTGTCAGATAAAAACAATTTGTGTTTTATGAAAAATATCGTTTCTGTATATTAATGTCATCTACAATACACAAAGACCCATTGCACACACACACAGGTAGATTAGACATGGACTGAATGTCTTAATCTGTACCGAGGATGTCGTTGTGGCTTGTGCAGCCCTTTGAGACACTTGTGATTTAGGGCTATATAAATAAACATTGATTGATTGATTGATTGATTGAATCCATGGTACAGTGACAGGGAGTCAGGATAGCATTTGTCCAAAATGTAATCATAATTTCCTTTAATATGTTTGATCCACAAAGGGACTGGAACCCCCCACCACGCCAAAACCACGCACACACATATAAATAAGAATGTGTTGCTCTGAAAGTTGAAGACAATTAGGTTGACATATCATTTAAAACAACAAATTAGTGTATTTATACAGTCTTCATGTTCCAAGCAGGAATCTTACTGATTTTGAATGATAACCATTTCCTCATAGTGAGGCTTCAAGCCAATTGTTCATTACTATTTATTAGAATGATGTACGTTTAAACTCCAAAAAGTCAGCTTGAGTGGATTTTGTCAAATCAATGCCTTTTGGTTCAGTAGTGGAGTAGTGGATTTAGGTTGTGTACATTAATTAGAATTGTCCCAATCTGGTATTGATATCGGACCGATATCAGCAAAAAAAACAACTAAACAAGTATCGGATGATATATAACATCTGAGACAAGCAGTCCGGTAAAGCTTGAGTTAACATAGGAATTTCCTCCAATAAGCACACATGGTAGGTCTTGTCTTGTATTTTAGTGAAGTCATTAAGAAAAAGGTAAACATGGATGGCTATCAGCTACTAGGAGCTGGCAGCTACACACACAAGCTAGACATTATTAAGTGACAATTGAATAATTTGCCATCTAAAACATCACATTTGTTAATATAAACAAGTATCTAATAATTTTAGTTGCATAGTACTTACACATAAAGTCTCTAAGGCAGAAGCGTCTTAGAAGGCATCCAGTAACAAATGTGTCCACATCATTCAACTTACTGCAACATAAGCTTAACTTACTGAATTGTGACCAGTAAGTGTAGCCAAAAAAAACTAATTACAACTCGACTTGAACTTAAAAACAGCATAAGTATATAAACAAAACCAAACATTTTCTTTCTTCGGTGTCCTGAGCTGAAATGAGTAGTTGATCCCATACCAACAGCAATAATTCTATACACTCATTAAATTAGAACAATCTTATCATGTCTCTTTGGCAAGAAGCCTGGGGGGAAAGAGATCACTGATGACACAGTATTTGAAATGAGTGGACGATAATAATTGGCTCTGGAACTTTGCGCAAGATCTCACCTTATGAGGTAAGGATCGTTCTGAAAAAACGGACGTATTTTTCCAGCCACTTTTACACTGCAGGAACCTCAGCTCGGAAATAGGAATTATACCCCATAACTATAAAATGCCCGTTTGGACCGTTTCAGGCAGACGTGAGTTCCCTGACTGAATTGTCCTAAATGGTTGTGTGGTGCATCGCTGGTCTCACTGTGTTCTTCTCCAGTACGCCATATCCCATCAGACATCGCACATACCAGGATCTTGGTATGTCCGCCTACCACAGGAGGGAGCTGTTGCTACAATACACCCTCATCTTGTGAACGCTTGACACATAGATCATCAATATTTAGGGGTCATGGCTAATGGAAGGCTGAATGGGGCATGATAACCACTGGCAACATGGCCTCTCCTCCTATGTGCACCTGACCCCAAAGCACAAACCCTTACTGTTTTAACAAGGTCTAAATCACCCGCATGGGCGCAAATGGTACTGGGCACGGTGGGGACATGTCCCTCTCTAATTACAAATTAATATCTGGTCTAAAAAGAAAAACAATATACAAATTGGAATTTTGTTCACTGAAAAAAATGCCCTTCTTTAAAAGAAACAAATTAATACAAGTTATTGTTGCTCGTAATGAGTAAAAAAAAAGTCTACCAATAGAACAAGTCAAAACTGTCTCGGTAAGATTTCTTGAAATAACACATTAAATTTAAGCTTTAAAAGAATAAACAATTATCTTGAAATTAGCAATTACAACTTATTATTAGCTATAATTGCTAGTATTTGAAGTTTTTATTCAAACGAGTGTAGTTATTGAATCTGTTTAGCTGATTGGATAGCGAGCCTCGCAGCCAGTGGGTCCATGGCGATGACTTCTGTTTTGTTTGATCAGTCGTTTTACTACCGTGTTACAGACACCGTTTGGAAAACAATTACGGTATGTAAATACAAATCTTTCTGTGTAAATAAGTCATTTCACAACATATTAATCTGCGGTTCATAGTGTGGTGTGGCTAATGAATAGAAAATATAGTTTTCTTCTTCAATTTAGTGGGTGTGGCTTATATGCTGCGCTCTATAGTCCGGAAAACACGGCAGATAAAACGCTGATGGAGATTTTTGTATGTTTTTAGACCGCTTTTATAGGCGGAATAGAGTGAATCCCATTAGCTCCATTGCTAGTTGACTTTTGCTAGTAATGATGACTGCAAAACACAGTTTCCACAGACTCCCATAGGCTCCATTGTTAGCCGACTTTTGCTAGCATTAAAAAAATAAATAAACGTATGCGCTTGTCTCAAATAAAGATTGTGAATGATAGGAAAAATTCTAAAAAAAAAGACCTATCAAATTATTTCACTTTTTACAATTTTATTTGTTACGTTTGTTTGTCTAGAATCCGAAAATGCAGAGATGGCAGGCATAGCGTAGGTAAACATGTATTTAATGTCAAAATACAAAGGACCAGTGCAGCAGGGAAGTGTACAGGAAGCAAACAAAAAAAACAAAACAAGAATGCACGAAAGCAAAACAAGTAACTAGCATGTAAAACATCCTGATTGGCAACTATGAACATGTGTGTCCTGATTGCCAATCAGGGACAGGTGAGAAAGTCAGTGCCCAGACAGGAGAAATACCCAACAATAGTAGCCTTGAGTTTGTTCCACCGTAGGTTACAGTATTCACTTTGATCAGTCGTTTTACTACCGTGTTACAGACACCGTTTGGAAAACAATTACGGTATGTAAATACAAATCTTTCTGTGTTAACAAGTCATTTCACAACATATTAATCTGCGGTTTATAGTGTGGTGTGGCTAATGAATAGAAAAATATTGTTTTCTTCTTCAATTTAGTGGGTGTGGCTTATTTGCTGCGCTCTATAGTCCGGAAAACACCGTAGATAAAACGCTGATGGAGATTTTTGTATGTTTTTTAGACCGCTTTTATAGGCGGAATAGAGTGAATCCCATTGGCTCCATTGTTAGTTGACTTTTGCTAGTAATGATGACTGCAAAACACAGTTTCCACAGACTCCCATAGGCTCCATTGTTAGCCGACTTTTGCTAGCATTAAAAAAAAAAGAAAAACGTATGCGCTTGTTTCAAATAAAGATTGTGAATGATGGGAACAATTTAAAAAAAATTTATTTGTTACGTTTGTTTGTCTAGAATCCCAAAATGCAGAGATGGCAGGCATGGCGTAGGTAAACATGTATTTAATGTCAAAACACAAAGGACTAGTGCAGCAGGGAAGTGTACAGGAAGCAAACAAAAAAAAAACCCAATAATGTACGAAAGCAAAACAAGTAACTAGCATGTAAAACATCCTGATTGGCAACTATGAACATATGTGTTCCTATTGCCAATCAGGGACAGGTGAGAAAGTCAGTGCCCAGACAGGAGAAATACCCAACAATAGTAGCCTTGATTTTGTTCCACCGTAGGTTACAGTATTCACCTGTAGCCCGGAGGATCCTTTAAGCGTCATTGCTATGGCCATCGCCGGGCCACAACAACATAGCCACAATATGGAAATACTTGGATAATTATTTTAGGTTAGAACTGGGCTTCAATATGCTGAAAACATGAGCTTATTGTTATGCCAACATCTTAGTCAACTTGACAGTCGCAGCTACAACTATTAGCTGTGTTGTTAGCATTCAGCGCTAGCAATGCTCAAGCCTAAAAGCTGTGGTATAAATGTCGAAGATGAGGTACATCGTGAATCAACAAGGGTTATGTCCACTTTGCCTCGACAGCTGCTGATTGCTGATATCTGATAGCAGTCCTGTGATCCCGAAGTGCTCTTGCGAGATTGATGCTCTATGTTTTGCTGTTGTCTTTTGATATCGCTCATTTCAAAGTCTCACCAATGTGGAGAAGTGTTATTGGTGAAGTAGGAATCAAAGATGAAGTTCCATCAAAAAGCTGTTCTGCCAAAAGTTGGTCAACTTGATTCTCACCTGTACAGATGCAGTAGCACCAAGATTAGTATATGTGGTGTTGTTAGCATTGTTCACAGAAGTCTTGCTTGGGGATATTTCTATGGATCGGCAAAACACAATAATAGAAAAAAGGCCGGTACTGCAATGTAAATGTTTTGTTTTTTTGCAATCCACCATGTAGAAATTTGAAAGGTGATATAACAAGGAGCGACTATATACTCATTTCAGTTTTTCATTTTCTGACTTTTGAACTGTATGTAAAATCTGCACTGCAACCACAGAAGTTCCCCTTTGTGGGATGGATAAAGTCTATTCTGTCCCTTCTTTTATTTGTGTGTGAAATTAGCAGAGGCGTATAACTGACATGGTTGGATCCAGAAAGAAGGCGGGTTATATGTTTGTGGCATGGTGGAATGCGAGCGCCCTCTGGAAAGCCACCGAGTCATGTGATACAGTAGCAATAATTATATGTTATAGTCTCATTATAGCGGATTTACCCTGCAAAGGTCAACAGGCCCAATAAAGGTATAGTTATTTCTACAGCCATCATCAATCCTCATCATGTTGATGGTGAACACAAAGCACTTGTACTTTTAGGATTTCTCCGGTATAGCATTCTGACTAATGTATTTTTACAGGAATATACGCTGTATTGTTTTTCCAAGATTATTTATCAAGACTGTGAATATAAGCTTGATTGCCATGCTCATAGCCATTATACTTCAGTGGCACTGGCTTGTCTGGTGCACAGTCATCACTCAAACCTATTTTCTGGCATTACAATGGCCCAAAACATACGGAATGGCAAAAGCAACAAAAGTAGCGACTCTAGAACCTAGCACCTCAATCCCCCGGCAAAAAAAACATTTTTTTGAAGGATGCTAAAACTATAGTTCCCCAACAACATTTTTTAAAAACTTCAAAGTGGAGGAATAATGGATTTTAAAAAGAACTAAAAAGGTATCCAAGATACAATTAAACTATATTAAATTGCAAACTAAAATGTATCGTTGGCCTATAAACATACAAATAAAAATCCAGGATAATTACACTGCTCTACAGGAATTTCAGTTAGTTGCCAGGTTACTGGCAAACATTTTTTGTCTGTTACCATGGTATCCATTAAGATGAACAAAATGGGTGACTGCACTTAATGGAAGGCTAACACTAAAACACATTTTTTTAAAAACCTGACTTGATGTCAATGAAGGATTTTTGTTTTGTGATATAACAAACAAACCGCCTTTTGTTTCGAATACACATTTTCGTCCAAAAATGTTCGCCCTGCATTCTGAGGGTGCATTCATAACACGCACCTGTGCCGTGGTTTTGTCCAGCCCATTTGGCAAGTGTGCTCTGTAGGGATGGATACTTTTGATTCGACAAAGTACTAATTCACCATACTTGGTAGTCGATACTGGTACTCAATAGCACCGTTTTTGGGTACTTTTAAGTGTATTAATGTGTTAATAAATGTACATTTTTCAATAATAAAATCTCTCAGTTCTTTGTATTTCACATTTAACAATGCGCTGACAATGATATCTGCTCTGTACATTTGTTATATCTTGTTTTCTTACACTTCTGATTCTCATTTGCAAGTTGTATTAATATACTTTGCATGCAGTTGCAATTCCAAGATGTTAGATGGCAATAATGTATAAACGACAGCCACGAAGCCAGGGAGTAGACTCTCCCATTAGGTTGAATGTGCCAGTATTTTCTTTTGTTGAGCCCTACAAAGTGTTTGTACATTAAGTACTGCATTGTATTTAGTACACACCATCTATTTGATTTTAACGGGAATCTATTTTTGATTACCACATTTGAAGGTGTTGAAATCTCCATGTAAAATTGCTAGTGTTAATCAGTAACATGTATATCCCCCACCGAGTAATCGAGCCGGTGGCGAGTCTGCAATCGGACATGATGTCACACAAAAAAAATAGATAATATAAAACACAAAATTACTACACTGCAAAAACTGAAATCTAAGTAAGATTAAATATCTCAAATAAGGGTGATATTTGCTTATTTTCTGTCTGATAAGATAATTCTTCTCACTAAGCAGATTTTATGTTAGTCTTTTACTTGTTTTAAGGGCTTTGGTCCTAAATGATCTCAGTAAGATATTACAGCTTGTAGCTGAGATTTTATGACCTATATTGAGTAATACATGCTTGAAACTAGAATATCAACTGTTGCAAAGCTGTGTCATCAACACTCACAAGTATATTACTTTTTTAAAGTAATAATTTCTTATTTCAAGCAAGAAAAAAAAACCCATGACTTTGACACAATTGTGTCTCATATTAAAACAGATGACAGCTAAATGGACTCTGCTGTTTTATTTTCAATGAAACAATAGAAAATACGTACTCATACAGTATTGCAGTTGTTATTAGTGAGAATATATTTTTGGGTTCATTGAGGTTAGCTAATTTTACTTGTTTTGGAAAGTCTTGACAACTTTTCTTGTTCTATTGGCAGATAATTTTGCTTAGTTTAAATAAAATACCCCTAATTTTTGTATTTTTTTTTGTTCTTATTTTTGAACACTGACTTTTTGCAGTGTAATTTTCCATTATACTGCATTAGAAAAAGTATTTTCCGTTCAATCATTTAAAAAACATTTTCTTAAAGGGCTTATTATGACCTATTATGCAAAACCAACTTTTCTTACCTACTGGTACCTGTTTTTGTCTATTTGGGATCTGCATAAGTCCCAAAAATGTGAAATCCAACCATGGAAGCATGGTGGAGATATTTATAAAACAATCTTGCCTTCCTTCATACTTCCTCCAAACGAGCCGTTTGGAATTTGCACAACTTGTGACTTGTTTTCCAACATGTGACGTACAGCGGATAGCTCCATGTATAGTAAGTAGAGGTTTACTCGAAGAGCTTTGCGCAAATCTACCATTGTAGGCCGACATTGTAGTCAAGAAACACCTTCTTTTTCTCTATCATCTTGTTGTGGCGCAGACTGGCTCGACATGCACATGCATCCTCCGCTGTTGCCATTTCTGATAAAAAAGTAGTGTATTGTTCCTACTTATATCTGTCAGTAGACTAGATATGGAAGCGCTACAAACCACAACATGGCTGACGGGGATAAGACGCAGTCGAAGTGGAGACACGTAAATAAACTGTTTGAAGATGGTCTGTAGAACAAAATCAATGCTAAATTTTGACCAAATAACCACCATTACATGTCATGTAGACCAGTGGTCCCCAACCTTTTTGTAGCTGCGGACCGGTCAACGCTTGAAAATTTGTCCCACGGAACGGGGGGTTGTCGTATGATATTTTTTAAATTTTTTGTCATAAAGAAATACAATCATGTGTGCTTACGGACTGTATCGCTGCAGACTGTATTGATCTATATTGATATATAATGTAGGAACCAGAAATATTAATAACAGAAAGAACCACCGGCCCGGTGGTTGGGGACCACTGATGTAGACCACAAGGAAGTGTTTCAAATATAGAATAAAATCATATTATGGCCTCTTTAAGTCAAAATCCATACATTTGCATGTTAATATAGGGCAGAAACCTGATATGCGAACTCCGAGTCTGCCACCGCTAGCCTTTCCTGCTTGTTAATGCGCATGTGAGCTTATTTGTTTAAGTGGACTGCGCTCAGTCTTGAGTAGACTGGGTGAATGTCGAACGGAAACTAGACGAGGCAGTGGCGAAACATAGACAAACACCAGACTCCTCGCAGATTGGCCGGCTAATACGTCATACTGTCCGCCATCGACAGTTATTAGTCAAGACTTTTAAAGAATACTATATCACTTTACTGTACAACTTGTGTAAATGAATAGTTCTGCATATTTTATGTCATGAACTACTATATGCAATAGTGTCATCATTTAAAAAATAGAAATACATGACTGTTGTCTGTCTATCTGTGTTGACCCTGCGATGAGGTGGCGACTTGTCCAGGTTGTACCCCGCCTTCCGCCCGAATGCAGCTGAGATAGGCTCCAGCACCCCCCGCAACCTCGGAAGGGACAAGCGGTAGAAAATGGATGGATGGATGGATTTCCTCTCCATGATTGCTACAATACAGTAGGTATCGATAAATATAAATCTATGCAAACTATTTGTTATGATTGCACATGACAGTTGTTATTGGTTTCCTGTATCTGGTATTATTACCTGTCCACCACTCTTGTTTTTTTGTATCACTTTCTACTTGCACCACTCCTGTGGTCTGAGTTGTGGCTCCCTCACCAGGATGCTTCTGATGATTATTTGTTTTGCTTTGCGCTTCCTATGCCTGTTTTCCCTCAGTGCACTTCAATGCTGCTTATCATTTTCTTTTGTTTTACCTGCGTTTCCCTAAAAAAAATTGGCTTATTTCCTGTACTTGCCTGCTGTCTCTGCATCCCGAGGTCCAGAAAAAACACCAGCCTGTAACACTATGATTCCTAACAGTCACAAAAATGCTGCAATTTTGTCACAAAACACTTTGAAAAGCACTTTGGAAAGCACTTTGAAAGGTCTTGCCTGGATGTCTATGGTGGCGAGTATTTTCTCTCGGATTTTGTTACGTAAGCAAGCTTAAAAGTGTGCCCAGCAGTTTTGCATGAGTATACACACTGCAAAAACTGAAATCTAAGTAAGATTAAATATCTCAAATAAGGGTGATTTTTGCTTATTTTCTGTCTGATAAGATAATTCTTCTCACTAAGCAGATTTTATGTTAGTGTTTGACTTGTTTTAAGGGTTTTGGTCCTAAATGATCTCAGTAAGCTATTACAGTTTGTTGCTGAGATTTGATGACCTATATTGAGTAAAACATGCTTGAAACTAGAATATCAAATGTTGCAAAGCTGTGTCATTAACACTCACAAGTATAAAACTACTTTTTTAAAGAACTAATTTCTTACTTCAAGCATGAAAAAAAAATCATGATGCCGAGCGCATATCATTATGTGAAGATAATGGCACTAGCATTTACTTAATTTAAGAATATTTTTCAACGTATTGAGCAAAAAGGTCTCTTTTTTTTCTACCAAGAAAATTGCACTTGTTATTAGTGAGGATATACTTATTTTAAGGTATTTTTGGGTTCATTGAGTTTAGCTAATTTTACTTGTTTTGGAAAGTCTTGACAAGCCGAATTTTCTTGTTCAATTGGCAGATAATTTTGCTTAGTTCAAATAAAATACCCCAAATGTTAGGGTTTTTTTTTCTTGTTTTTGAACACTGACTTTTTGCAGTGCAGTGTATGTAGAGTATTCCATAATATCTATAATATTTGCAGAAATATTTATTACAACATGACTTTGTAATTTCTACACTGTGGAATCTACAGATTGTGTAATGTACAGTATGTGTGTGGTACTCTGATGTCTGTGAGTTAGCAGGTCGCTCTTTTTAAAAGGCATCAATGCCTCACCTGGCGTGAAGGTCACCGCATGTTACTGGCCCATACGAGCCAGTGAATTTCACGCATGGATGCTGGATGAGTCAACAGATAAAGCTGGCCTGGCACATGTCCTGGTGTATGTCCAGGAGATTCATGAAGGGACAATGTACTTTAAAGATTTGTTGTTGTTTTTTAAATAATGTGCTGTTGTTGCCAACTAAAAATGCCAGAAATTATATTCAAAATATAAATGAAACAGGTGAGAATTCAGACTTTCAAAAAAAAAAAAAAGTGCCTTTAATTTGTTACATAAAAAAACGTTGACGTATTTAAAGCTAGCGCGACATGACAAGCCATGCTGACGACAGTCAAAAGCTCCGTTGAGAGTTCACACTATGTTCAGCGGTCCTTGAACGCACCATGGTGGTGTGAAACTTATGCATGTCTTTCTTTGATTCTGTTCATGTATTTTCCCCCTTTTTTTTGTTCATCGTGTTCTTGTTCCCATATGCTGATGCTCTGTCTGAATACATAAAAAGTGAAGTAGAATGACTCGATTACTCAAAAAAAGATTTTTTAAATTATGTCAGACAAAAGTGTAGTAGAGTATGTTTTAATCTTACTGTTTTTACTGAACTGCGTTTGAAAATCAAAATATTGTTCTGAATACTAGTAACATTCGACTGTAGCCTCGTTCCCAGACATTACAAAAACATTTTTTTACAGTGTGCAGTATATTTTCAGCTTGATTTGAGTTCAGATTTTATTGAATGAATACATTATTTAATAAACATACAGTAAGTTGAATATAGACATTATGTTCTCTCATTCATCTTTCTGTTAGTACAATACAGTAAAAAAGTAATATTTCGGATAAGGAATGTAACAATAATCCGATAACCGATAAAACTCCCGACGGTTAGTATTACCGTGATTGATAACTGCACTTTGATAAACTTACGGACTGACTGGCTTTGACTTGTTAGCTTGATTACTAACATGAAAACAAGAGACATTAGCATCTCTCCCCAAAATATATTGCTCTCTGAGAAACTAAGACATTTAATCGTGCACAGTGAACCTACAAGCTGTGCTCTCTTACTCTCTCTCAGAGTGATCCATCTTTCCTCAGAGGAAAAGAGGCCGAGGTGTTGATACGATGCGTTAAAGGACAGCTGAACTAAGTAGGACACAACGCTCAGCAGAAATAATACATAACAGATTTTATTTGTTGTAAAGTGAATTATATTTATATAGCACTTTTCTCTAAAGACTCAAAGCGCTTTACATAGTGAAACCCATTATCTACATCTTTTAGCTACATTTAAACCAGTGTGGGTGAAGTGTCTTGCCCAAGGACACAATGGCGGTGACTAGAATGGCGAAAATGGAGATCAAACCCGAAACGTAGCTGGCATGGGCGCTCTACCGACTGAGCCAAGCAATATTTTAATCAAAATACTAAGACTAAAATACTATCAGTGAAGCATAAGAATCACAAAACATGCAAAATATTGTTTTTTTCAAACAGTGTGTCTATTTATTGTATTTATTTAAAGAAAATAACTTGGTCAAAAGATTTCAGTGTGTGCTTACGAACTTTTTGAGCACATTCAACAATACCACGAAAATATTGATATCCCTGATAACTCTGATCACAATAAACGTGACATAAAATGTTCATATCGTTACAGCCCTATTTCAGATAAACACTTGTTGCCATAAATTAATCATGATTTATTTGTAAACTGACAATCCTAGTTTTATATTGTGTTTACAGACACAGTGTCACGTGGGGGTCGCATGTTTATGCGGGGTCGTTCTCCCAGGATGCAGACGGACAACTCCGGACAAAGCGTGCAGGTAGGATATGATTTATTGTCCATAAATCATACACAGTCAATACAAACAGACAGAAAACAAACGAGACGCGTGCCGATCGCATGGGAAACGAAGGCGAGACTTAGCACAGGAATCAAAAAGCATAATCACCAGAATTCATCCAACGTAACTGTTGCTTGTGGCAAATAACGAAGCCAGACCGAGTGTTGGGCACAAAGTGAATAAATAACACTCTGATTAGTGCCCAGCAGCAGGTGAGCGTGCCGAACACTAATCAGAGGCAGGTGAAACCAATCAGTACCCATGGTAACCAAAACAAACCCAGGGGTGCGCAAAACAGGAACTATGGGAGTCCAAAACTAAACAGAACGTGACTAAACAAAACATGATCCGGGCAGCGGATCACAACACACAGGGCCTGATTTACTAAAGGAGTGCGTGTGCTAAAACGCGTGCAAACTGTCACGACTAGGACTTTGGAGTGATTGTTTTCCCGAGATGCAAGTGAACTTGGATCGGACATGGCTTGAAGGTGGGTACATGATTTATTTTAAACACTAACAAACTACAAAACAGAAGCAAACAAAAGGCGCGCACAATGGCGGAGGTAAAAAAAAAAACTTGGCGAATGAAAACAAAACTTGCACAAAGGCAGAAACTGTGAACATGAAATAAAAACACTTACTGTGGCATGGGACTGTGAACATGGCTTGATACGAGAGGATAGCAGGGTAAGAAAAGATAAGACACCAGGACGAACAACAGAAAATGAAAAGCTTAAATAACACAGACATGATTAACAACAGGTGCGTGACTCAAAACAGGTGCGTGACATGACAGGTGAAAACAATTGGGTTGCTATGGTGACAAACAAGAGTGCACAATGAGTCCACACGTGGAACAGGTGAAACTAATGGGTAATCATGGAAACAAGACAAGGGAGTGAAAAGCAGGAACTAAAAAGAGTCCAAAACCAAACAGCACATGGCCAAACAAAAACATGATCAACACAGACATGACACACAAACTTGACAACACACGCGAAGCTTATCGACTAAATGTGTGTAAAAGTGAGCAGAATAAGGAGTGCAATCCACGTAGCGTCTCTGTCTTCATTAATTATGAATTATTAATTAGAATGGACTTTATTATGACGATAAAGTCCATTCTATTCTAATATGCAAAATATGTTGATTGTCAGAATGGCCACAATCCTGGGAGGAGAACATTCAAATATAATTATTTAGCACATGGAGCCTGATTTACTAAACTAGAAAGTGATTGCCGCACCTAAATTAGCTTCTTTATTTAGCACGTCTGAAAAATATGTCCAAACTGACAGCTACACACACGATTGGAGGATCAGTGCCGTTGCAGAGACAGACGAGACTCCCCCGTCCTATGTGTGTGTCAACTTGACACACACACACATATTTGGACTGACATACATTTAATTTAATTGAGTGTTTTTTAATGGCATTCATTTTCACATAGAATATATATTAACATATCTCCAAAATGAAACAAAATTCTTGAAGTATGCATTTTTTTGAGTCTTGAGCACATAAGTGCAGCCTCTCTTCCATTAGTGCAACTTCATAGCACTAAAAATACAGGGGAAAAAATAAGAGGTGTCATTGTAGATGCACTGCATGTGTCCGACTGCTTCTAAGATGCCCATAAAAAGTGCTTCATGTCTCCTGCATGTTTAAAAACATAGCATAAGGCCACATGTAGGAGCATGATAACATGAGTGTGCAGTAAATGTTCGAGTGTCTCTGTGGTGATGCCCCATACTGTACATAGAAAAACAATTCTCATTTAAAGGGGAACTGTACTTTTTGGGGGCAAGTTTGCCTATCGTTCACAATCATTATGAGAGACAAAAACAGACTTTTTTCTTTTTTGAGGGGGCGGGGGTTAAAGATGATAAAAAACGCTTGCAAGATGCGGCTAATGGAAGTCACCATGGGAGCCTTAAAACAACTTTAAAACTCTCCATCGACGTTTTATATACACAATGAAAGTATATATATATATATATATATATATATATATATATATATATATATATATATATATATATATATATATATATAATGCAGCAACAGACATGTTCATAACAATTTGTAATATGTTCAATGTTAATGGTATTTTGGTCATTTTAAACAATATTGGAACTTTTTTCCTCAGCCAATTATCTCTGTTTCCATAGCAACGCACTTCCGACTTCTGGCAAGAACTGTGTGTTCCTACTTCCGGAAACAAACGCGTGTGTGTTTTCTAATCATGGCAGACTTGGTAACGGATAATGAAGATGACTATTTTTGGACAAATGAAGATCCGCAACCTTATCTTTTTGAAGCTGAATATACGGAGGATGAACTGCGGCTTATGGAATCGAGCACGGAGAAGAGGGTGCTGAAATAAATGGTGTGCTTATCCAAATTAACTGGAAATGTCTCCAGCTAGCTTGACCAAACAGACAACTGTCCATCGAGTAAGTTACACTTTAATATTGTTCATGATACATGCAGCAAGCACATCACCGCACAACTGCAGTACATATGCTGTCAAGCTAGCTGTGTACAAACAAAAGATAAAATGTGGGCTAATACTTTACAGATACTGTAATATGATTGTTCATATATTTCAGTCAGTACAGATTCGCAATGCATTGTGTATTACACACTCAGAAGCCAAGAAGCTGTTAAAGCAGTTGATAGCTTACCTCTTGCTGTAGCTACCTTACGGCTAATGCCATAGCATTAGCAAAACAGTTCCTCAGTGTTTGCTCTTACAATAACAATGTCGCTACAGCTTGGTTATTATACAGGTTCTGGAACGTAAATTAAGTATTGTTGGCGTTTTTTGAATGCATTTTTAACGTGATTTAGAGGCAGAATGGATTGCTCCCATTAGCTACATTGCTAGCCACCTAGAACTTGCAAAAAAAAACAAAATAAACTTGTGTCTTCTTGTCCCTCATAAGTGATAACATTTGGCAAAATCCCCCCAAAAAAAGTGCAGTTCCCGCTTTAAATAAGGTGGTCTGCACCAATTTTCAATTGAACACAAAGTCTTAGTAGATCACCCGCAACACGCCCACTAATACATGCAATTTTATTGTTTGTTTAGCCCGTGATATTTAGAATTTAGTAAATCAGGCCCCTAATCCTGTTTAAGTGTGGCTTTAGGCTAAAATATTTGAAGGGGTACGGGACTGTGAAATGATCGGGAAACCTTTGATTTACACCCTTCCGCCTTGCCAATGTCATGAGGAGAAATAGGATTAATATTCATAATACCGCTGACAACACACAGTTCTAGACTCCTGTCTCCTGATGACATAATGGACACATCTTTTTGAACTGCATCTTATATATCGGATCCTGGATGTCAGAAAACTTTTAACAACTTAACCAGGACAAACAATATGTTTTAGTCATCAGCACTGAGAGAAAACATACATTTTAACTACAGGCTTTTATAGACCCTTTCCCCTACTTCCACAATTTTAAAAAATCAGTGAAAAGAGATTTAACAGGTTGGACAAATTCATGAATAAAAGTGGAGCGCTTGGGAACAACTGATACGGATACAGAACAAAAAGCTCAAGATTGATGGCATTAATCAAAATAACGGAAGACATTACCAATGCAATAGATAGTCAACAGTGTGCAGCTGCAGTATTTATGGATCTAACAAATGCATTTCCCACAACTAACCATATCTTAATTAAGAAATCAGAACGGTATGGCATCAGAGGGTTGGTCTTCAACTGGATGGAAAAGGTACTTAACAGACAGGTAGCAATACGCGAAGCAAGACAACAGTGCTAAATATATCTTGTGGCCTACCTCAGGGATCAATTCTGGGACAAAAATTGTTCAATCTACAGTAGGGAAGGGATTCGTATGGCCCTATTCTTGGAAGTATTTCGCGTGAGAGGAATGGGGGGTAAATCATTTTGTAACGCAGTCTGCTGAAAATGCCACTCTACATAGTAACTGACGCTGTGGTCATAGCTGGAAATGCCACAAAATACATTTTAAGATATTCAACACTCTACTGCCATCTGGCGGCTAAAGTGGATAGTGCACACCCCAAATTTGTCACATTTCATGAGTCAGGTAAACAGAATACCCTTCCCACTGTATACATAAATGAAATTTGTAAACTTACAAAATATTTAAAGTTAGTATTTTTTTGCAAAGAATATGACAATGTTTTGTTCAGGAGAGGATACACAGAAGCTAACAGAAAAAACAAATTAACAGATTAAAAAGATGCTTTGACAAAAACAGACTCTCTTTGAATCTGGGTAACACTAAAATAATATTGTTCAGTAACAGTAGAAGAGGACAAACATACAAATAGACAGAGTTGACATTATAAGGGTAAAATAAACTAAATAGATGATACAATGAACTGGACATGTCACATAAGAATAAACAACATAAGGTGGCAATAAATATGTCAATAACGAATAAAGCAAAATATGGCCTGGACCAAAAATCTCTCAATGTATTCTACTGCTTGTTAGTGTTACCATATCTGAGTTATTGTGTAGAAATATGGGCAAATAACTACAAAAGTGAGCTTCATTCACTAACGGTGTTACAAAAAAGATCAATTAGAATAATAAATAAGCCTCACATTGGATAGAAACAACATAAAAACCCTTTAGTTATTGAATAAGAAATTCAATGTTACAGTGAAAGTTGCAAACAGCTAAAATTATGCACTAAGCAAACTATAACCTGCTACCCAAGAATGTACATTTCTTCTCAACAAAAGAGGAGAAATATAACCTTAGGGAAAAAAACTTAAAACATGTGTATGCACGTGCAACACTTAAGACCTTTAGCACATCAGTATATGAATCTAATGTATAGAATGGATTCAGCAAAAAAGTCAAACAAAGTACTAATATGATAGACTTTAAGAAACTGTTCAAACTCAAAGTGTTTACCAAGAATAATCGTGATAAACATATTGAACCTCCTCAAAAAATGAGACAATCCTATTCATCTTGTATTGTGAATGACAACTTATACAAAACTATTTATAGATGAGAACTTAACGTATTCATCTTTTTGACTAATTGTGTTACAAATTGAGCACAGGAAGTAAAAACAAGTGTTAAAAAATTGCTCTGAAACGGAGAAAGATTAAATAAGTTGTGAACTGAAGTGAAGTGAATTATATTTATATAGCGCTTTATCTCCAGAGACACAAAGCCCTTTACATAGTGAAACCCATTATTAATGTATTTTAGCTACATTTAAATCAGTGTGGGAGGCACTGGGAGAGAGGTGGGTGAAGTGTCTTGCCCAAGGACAAAACAGCCGTGACTTGGATGGTGGAAGCTGGAGACATACCTGAAACCCTCAAGTTGCTCGCGTGGCCATTGTCCCATTTGAGCCACGGCGCCAAAGAAGATCTGCATCTTACTACTCCTTTTCCCACATATTGAGAAACTGTAAATATGTGAGGTATCATAACCATTGTCTTTAACTCCCTCACTACAAGGGAAAACATGAGCATCATTTGACTCTGAGCTCGGTTTTATACCGCATTTTAAAATATTACAAAGGTTGTTTTTCTTAAATCTTAAAAAACACTCAAAAACTCAGCTGTACATGTCTTAACGAATAAGACATTACACGGCTTCTATAGAATCACTGCATTGACTCCCTGTCTGTTTCAGGATCATTTTTAAGGTTATTTTTCTGGTTTACCAATGTCTTAAATTGTCTTGGATCTTCTTATCTTTCAGATCTGTTTTTCCATTATGAACCCTTGCAGACCCCTCCGAGCTCCACTGGCACTGTTCTCCAATCTTTACTAAAGTCACGACCCACACTTGCAGAGCAATATTTTTCAGTAGCCACGGCCCGCGTCTACAGAACAGCTTCATGACCTCAGGGCTGCGGAGAACGTCAATTTCATAATGACAAGACCCATCTTTTTGATTAACCTTCTTTATTGGAAGTTATTTCTCAAGTGACAATGTAACCGTCCTTTGAAACAGTACCTCCAGATATCGGGTTTCCCCTCACCGCTAGTCTAGCCCACCCACAGGAAAACACTGCCAGTTACACATGTAGTCAAAATGTTTGCCCAACCTTTTTAATCCAGGTTGTATTAATTATTTATTATTTGTTGTTGTTTTTATTGTTTATAATTAAAATTGTATTTGGTTTTATCCGGTGCTGTTGTAGTACCGGTCCGTTGGGTGGTGTGTCCTGTGTCCTAGTGGCTGTGGGGCAAATTGGGGCATTATTTTTAACTCTGTAAAGCACTTTGTGTTGCATTTCAAATGTATGAAAAGTGTTTTATTAATAACATTTTATTAATTGATTTGATTAAAAGCTTTAAAATCCGTTTGACAAATATTAGCATGTAGCATTCTCTTCCTTTACCAACATAGCTAAACCGGAAAAGCTTTCAGAGAGCGCCGACCTCTGCCAAGCCCTACCTCCCAATATTGAAAAAGTCCTGAATCCAGATGGTTATCCGGATCTGCCCCAAAATGTAATCACTTGTTAATTATCCTATTTCTGCCCTTTCCTGACAAGTAGATACAAATCCGTCCATAACTTTTTGATTTATCCATAACGGGATGAAAGAAATGGAGTGAACTCTATTTAGTTTTCCACTGTCTTTGTCTCGACTTGTCCAGGGTGTACCCCGCCTACCGCCCGAATGCAGCTGAGATAGGCTCCAGCACCCCCCGCGACCCCTAATGGGATAAGCGGTAGACAATGGACGGATGGATGGCACTGTCTTTGTCTCTGTGGGTGGAGGCAGGGCAACGAACATGCACACACATACAGGGCTGTGAGCACTCTTTGAGAAAGAAAAAGGAAAACTGGCATAAAAAAAGAGGAACAATTACTGTAAATCGGCACAAAGTGCTGCCACGCACGCCCTGAAATAACATTTTAAAACGGAAGACTATACACTGTAAAAAAAAAAAAAAGTTGAGAAAACGTACATTTTCAAGGCAACATGATGCAACAAGAATTTTTCGTTTTCTCAACTCTCAAAGTTTGCTGGCCAGACACTGGTTTTGGTAGTTAAATATAGTGAAACCTTATTTCTGAGTCTGACTAAATTGAAAACTATAATTAGTCCAACAATTGCAAATCGTATTTTTTACAGTGTTCTTGCAATCGGGTGCTTTTCTACACTATATTTTACTTTACGATGTATTCTCATCCACCGACATCTTTTGGCTGTCTTTTTGACACTTACCGTATTTTCCGCACTATAAGGCGCACCGGATTATAAGGCGCACCTTCAATGAATGGCCTATTTTAAAACTTTGTTCATATATAAGGCGCACCGCATTATAAGGCGCACCGCATTAAAAGGCGCATAGAATAGACGCTACAGTAGAAGCTGGGGTTACGTTATGCATCCCGTAGTTGAGAGACCTGTTGTGGCTCAAAATTGGTCCATATATAAGGCGCACCGGATTATGAGGCACACTGTCAGCTTTTGAGAAAATTGGAGGCTTTTAGGTGCGCCTTATAGTGCGGAAAATACGGTACATGTCCCATGTAATGTACCACATAATTATTTTTTTTTTTTAAGTAGATAATTTACTAATATTATTATTATTGAAAATATAATGTCAAATTAAATAACATGCATGCAGATATTTATAATAGTATTTAATAATATTTAATAATGATATTTGATGATATTATATTTGAATATATTTGATGATATGATATTTGAATTTTGGTCACAATAACCCTAATATAAAATGTTCACACCATTGCATTCCTAAATGGACATGGTTACATAACCGCTTGGCAGAACAAGCTGAAAAGACAACAATCACCACCTCTTAGAGGCCTCTGGCCAACTTTAGAATTAGAGAGCGTGCAAAAATGGTGTGAAAAGTGGAGAATCCGTCTATTTAAGTGCATAAAAACAATTTCTGTGAACCCATTCCATTTTCGAGGTGTTACTGTAATAGAGGAAGAATAAAAGAGTCAAAAAATCACATTACAATTTTACAATAAAAAGTGACAAGAAACACTGAATAAAGTAAAGCATGTACTGGGAAAAAAGCGAGTATGGGGGGATTTTTCTGGTGTTACCAGATACAAATTATTTTGTGGCGGTATTGGAAAACAACATTTCATTTTTCAACCTATACAGTGCTGGCAAAACCGCTCAGTTAGGATAATGCATATTATTTGTTGTGGGTAACACACAAACCCTTTAATCCGGACAACACAAAGATTACAATTCACTGCTCTGGTACGAATGCAAACAACTTAAATCGTGCAGAAAGCAAACAACAACCTGGGCTGCATGATATTGGGGGAAAGACTGACACTGTGACTTTTTTGTTTTAATACTGGGAAATGAAAAAAATGTGGAATTTTCACCAGCTGACTTGAAGGGGAACTGCACTTTTTGGGAATTGTGTCTATCATTCACAATCCTTATGTGAGATAAGCACATATATGTCTCTTTTTTTATGCATTCTAACTTGTAAATGAATGAAAATAAAAGTCCGCTAACAATTTGCCTATGAAGCGCTCTAAACACGACCAAACACCTCCATCAACGCTTAAATACATGCTGTAAGTATGTAATGTACTAAGAGGCACGCAGGACGTTGTGCCCTTGAGCAAGACACTTCACTCTTGCTTCTGATGGGTCGTTGTTAGGGCCTTGCATGGCAGTTCCCGCCATCAGTGTGTGAATGTGTGTGTGAATGGGTGAATGTGGAAATAGTGTCAAAGCGCTTTGAGTACCTTGAAGGCAGAAAAGCGCTATACAAGTATAACCGACTTGCCATTAATAGTAATGTATTTTGCTCATTTCAAGCATACGGTAGCGTATTCATTTCATAGACACATCACAGCTTTCGCTTTTCCTTCAACAACAACTAATACTAATCTTGACAGACAACAAGCATGTAAAAAGAATCACTTCGGGCCTGATTTACTAAATATTGCATGTACGAAAACACGTGCAAACCTGATAGCACACGCAAAGCGGATGTACTAAACATTTGCAAAGTGAATTTGCCTCTCTGTCTTCAAAAATACACTAAATATATGCTGATCGCCCACAAACATAACTATAAAGCACACACAATGTGATATATTTTTAGCGAGCACTATTTTGCGTTTTATTTAGCACGTGCAAATTGACACAGAAGCACATGGCTGTAAGAAAAGAGGTGCACGCACTGCAAATAATCCTCCTTCTCACCTGTGTGTCAACATTTTGGACTGACAGAAATAAAAAAAATATTAAGACATATCGTCTATTTTCTTTCATTTCCATGTATAATTGTATTGCTGCTGGATGACTTATGGGGCTGTTTAAAACTAATTCAATTGATGCGTTTTGGTGTCTACTGTTTCTGTTGATGTCATTCGTTTTTTTCATTTAGGAAATATATTACTATAATGCACCTCCTATGTGAAAAAAACATATTCTTGCCTTCCAGGGGCACAAGTCCGCACACTGCAAAAAGTCAGTGTTCAAAAACAAGGATAAAAAATACAGAAATTAGGGGTATTTTACTTGAACTAAGCAACATTATCTGCCAATAGAACAAGAAAATTCGGCTTGTCAAGACTTTCCAAAACAAGTAAAATTAGCTAACCTCAATGAACCCCAAAATACATTAAAATAAGTATTTTCTCACTAATAACAAGTTCATTTTTCTTGATAGAAAAAACAAATATTAGACTTTTTTTCTCAATATGTTGAAAAATATTCTTAAATTAAGTAAATGCTAGTCCCATTATCTTGATATAATGATATGTGCTCGGCATTACATTTCTTGAAACCAGCAAACATATACTAAAAACTAGTTTATTTTTCTTAATGGAAAGGCAACAAGGCAACCGCTTGTTACTCTCGAGTCTCCTAGCCGCTCAGGCAAATCAAATGGTCTAAAAATGCATTTTCCCATCGATAACATGACATCATCGCGCCAAGTGCGTGCTCGTTCAGTCAATTGGTGCGCAAGGAATATACATATATGTATATATATATATATATATATATATATATATATATATATATATATATATATATATATATATAAATATATATATATATATATATATATATATATATTTACAGTCCGGCCCTGGCCAATTTTTTTTTTATTGTAATTTTGAAGAATTTATCTGGATGTGCATGAACTATTTCTGTTCAAAATTGTTTGAAATGTCATATTTAAAATATTTAAAAATTAACTGTCAGTTTACTGTACTGTGCCAACTGTACTACTATAAGAGTACATCTTTTCTATTGTTTCATTGAAAATAAAACAGCAAAGTCCATTTGGCTGTCATCTGTTTCAATTATGAGACACAATTGTGTCAAAGTCATGATTTTTTATTTCATGCTTGAAATAAGAAATTATTACTTAAAAAAAGTAGTTTTATACTCGTGAGTGTTGATGACACAGCTTTGCAACAGTTGATATTCTAGTTTCAAGCATGTTTTACTCAATATAGGTCATAAAATCTCAGCAACAAGCTGTAATATCTTACTGAGATCATTTAGGACCAAAACACTTAAAGGGGAACATTATCACAATTTCAGAAGGGTTAAAACCATTAAAAATCAGTTCCCAGTGGCTTATTTTATTTTTCGAAGTTTTTTTCAAAATTTTACCCATCACGCAATATCCCTAAAAAAAGCTTCAAAGTGCCTGATTTTAACTATCGTTATATACACCCGTCCATTTTCCTGTGACGTCACACAGTGATGCCAATACAAACAAACAGCAAGGTATAGCGACATTAGCTCGGATTCAGACTCGGATTTCAGCGGCTTAACACTGTCTGATAAGATAATTACTAACAACTATGAACTAGGTTTACAGCATATGAAATACATTTGGCAACAACATGCACTTTGAGAGTGCAGACAGCCCATTTCAGGCGCGCTAAGAACATATATTTTTCCACGATTTCAGCACTCAGGTTAACCATACCTGAATAGACACAAAATACTGCATTACACAAGACTACCCGAATGTACTCGAATGATTGAAAAAAATAAATGTTTTTAAGCTAAATTATTGGTAAACACAGTTTATGTATAATCATTTACGTAAAACCGCGAGTAATGAATAAAATTTTCATCAATTAATATATTCTGTAGACATACCCCCATCCGCTCTCTTTTCCTGAAAGCTGATCTGTCCAGTTTTGGAGTTGATGTCAGCAGACCAGGGAAGCTAGGGTCGATATTCTTCTCTTGATCATCTTCGGTGGCATAAGGGACGGTGTGAGCCAAGACATCCAGGGGGTTTAGCTCGCTCGTCTGCGGGAACAAACTGCTGCCATTGCTTGCCGTGCTACCGAGGTCCGTTGTCCCTGAATAGCTCACACACTCCGGCAGATTCAATGGGGGTCTGGCGGCAGATTTCTTTGACTTTATCGTTGGAAATGCATCTGCTTTGAGTGTCGCAGGATATCTACACATTCTTGCCATCTCTGTCGTAGCATAGCTTTCGTCGGTAAAGTGTGCGGAACAAACGACTGACCATTTCGTCGGCTTTCCCCAAAGCCTCGTATTTTGAACAAATTTCGTCCAATTTCTTGCCACTTTAGCATCTTTGGGCCACTGGTGCAACTTGAATCCGTCCCTGTTCGTGTTGTTACACCCTCCGACAACACACCGACGAAAGTGAGAAAATGGCGAATTGCTTCCCGATGTGACGTCACAACGTGACGTCATCGCTCCGAGAGCGAATAAAAGAAGGGCGTTTAATTCGCCAAAATTCACCCTTTTAGAGTTTGGAAATCGGTTAAAAAAATATATGGTCTTTTTTCTGCAACATCAAGGTATATGTTGACGCTTACATAGGTCTGGTGATAATGTTCCCCTTTAAAACAAGTAAAACACTCTAACATAAAATCTGCTTAGTGAGAAGAAGTATCTTATCAGACAGAAAATAAGAAAATATCACCCCTATTTGAGATATTCAATCTTACTTAGATTTCAGTTTTTGCAGTGCAGTCTCGCGCACAGGCTCAATTGTCAGTGTGCATATGTTTCTGTTGTCTAGATTGCGATTCTGAAAAGGTGTTACAGATTGTAGATGTGTGCTGCTGGTTCAACACACCGCACACAGGTAGGAGCATGATAACATGAATGTGTAGACAAATGTTCAAGCGTCTCCGTGGTAAAATCCCCGTATGCACGCAATATCCTCATTTAAAAAATGCGATCTGCAACACATTTCACTTGCAGACATAGTGTTAGTAAATTTAACATAATACGGCTACTAATAGTACACGCTATTTTATTTTTTGCTCAAGCTAAATTGGCGAGTGGTATTTGGATCTTGTCAGGTCCTTAGTGCACATTGTGTACTCTCACTGGGATGCTGACTGATCGGATGTTCATATCTTCCCATTTAGATGAAAAATTTCTCATAATCCGCACAAAAAATTAAGAAAAAAAGACGTCACAGATGACGAACTTCTTTCATCAGCGCATTTATCTCTGTTTCCATCGCAACGCACTTCCATTTTCTGGCAAGAACTGTGTGTTCCTTCTTCCGGAAACAAACGCATGTGTGTTTTCTGATCATGGCAGACTTAGTAACGGATAATGAAGATGACTATTTTTGGACAAATGAGGATCCGCAACCTTATCTTTTTGAAGCTGAATATACGGAGGATGAACTGCGGCTTATGGAAGTGAGCACGGAGAAGAGGGTGAAACGTTGGAGCTGGGGGAAGCCGAGAGAGTGAGATTGGCGTGTCATGATGCTGCAAATGTGGAACTTGGAGTCAAGCTATGCTGAAATAAATAGTGTGCTTAACCAAATCAACTGGAAATGTCCCCAGCTAGCTTGACCAAACAGACAACTGTCCATCGAGTGAGTTACACTTTAATATTGTTCATGATACATGCAGCAAGCACATCACCGCACAACTGCAGTACATATGCTGTCAAGCTAGCTGTGTACAAACAAAAGATAAAATGTGGGCTAATACTTTACAGATACTGTAATATGATTGTTCATGTTTTTCAGTCCGTACAGATTCGCAATGTGTTGTGTATTACACACTCCGAAGCCAAGAAGCTGTTAAAGCAGTTGATAGCTTACCTCTTGCTGTAGCTACCTTACGGCTAATGCCATAGCATGGCAATGTGCTACTACGCTAGCAAAACAGTTCCTCAGTGTTTGCTCTTACAATAACAATGTCGCTACAGCTTGGTTATTATACAGGTTATGGAACGTAAATGAAGTATTGTTGACGTTTTTTGAATGCATTTTTAACATAATTTAGAGGCAGAGTGGATTGCTTCCATTAGCTGCATTGCTAGCCACCTAGAACGAGCTGATTGTTACAAGTTAGAATGCAAAAAAACAAAGCCCAAAAACTTGTGTCTTCTTGTCCCTCATAAGTGATAACATTTGGCAAAATTCCAAAAAAAAGTGCAGTTCCCGCTTTAAATAAGGTGGTCTGCACCAATTTTCAATTGAACACAAAGTCTTAGTAGATCACCCGCAACACGCCCACTAATAGTACATGCAATTTTATTGTTTGCACAAGCTGTTTAGCATGTGTATTTAGACCTTAGTAAAAAAACCTGCTTAAGTGTGGCTTTAGGCTAAAATATTTGAAGGGGTACGGGACTGTGAAATGATCGGGAAACCTTTGATTTACACCCTTCCGCCTTGCCAATGTCATGAGGAGAAATAGGATTAATATTCATAATACCGCTGACAACACACAGTTCTAGACTCCTGTCTCTTGATGACATAATGGACACATCTTTTTGAACTGCATCTTATATATCGGATCCTGAATGTCAGAAACCTTTTAACAACTTAACCAGGACCACAATTACGTTTTAGTCATCAGCACTGAGAGAAAACATACATTTTAACTACAGGCTTTTATAGACCCTTTCCCCTAATTCCACAATTTTTGAAAATCAGTGAAAAGTGATTTAACAGGTTGGACAAATTCATGAATAAAAGTGGAGTGCTTGGGAACAACTGATACGGATACAGAGCAAATACTTCAAGATTGATGGCATTAATCAAAATAACGGAAGAGATTACCAATGCAATTACCAATCCAGGTGAGAGGCATGAGTTTATTTGTGCTTTCACATTTTTTTTTACTTTTACCAACTCATTAAGTCAACACTGCAGCAGCACAAGCTCGTTAGCACTCTCTAACACGACGTGGCAAAAAAGAGTTTGTTTGCGTCAACACTTATTATAACAGTGTTGGTTATTATTCAGGTCACAAGATGTAAATGGAGTATTGTTGGTCTTTTTTGGATGCATTTTTAGAGCGATTCCAAGGCAAAATGGATTACTCCCATTAGCAGCATTGCTAGCCACCGAAAACAAGCCGATTATTACAAATCAGAATGCAAACAAACAAACAAAAGAAGACGTATGTGTTCCTGTCTCACATTAAGATTATGAATTATAGTCGAAATTCCCCCCTTCCCCCCAAAAAAGTGCAGTTCAACATTGTGTTATGCTGCACTGTGGTGATCATCTCGACAACCTGCACTGATCTTAAAGCTAATATTTTGTGAATATTACAAGTATATATATATATATATATATATATATATATATATATATATATATATATATATATATATTTGTTGTGAATATTACAAGTATTTCTGTCTTTTCAAATAAATCTTGTTATCCTTTATTGCAGGCTTATACAGGTATTGTGCTGGGACCAGTGTACATGTTTCCTATCATGTACAAACTGAATGGCAATAAACCTTTGAACTAGGGATATCCGATAATGGCTTTTTGCCGATATCCGATATTCCGATATTGTCCAACTCTTTCATTACCGATACCGATATCAACCGATACCGATATCAACCAATATATACAGTCTTGGAATCAACACATTATTATGCCTAATTTGGACAACCAGGTATGGTGAAGATAAGGTACTTTAAAAAAAAAATGAATACAATAAAATAAGATAAATAAATTAAAAACATTTTCTTGAATAAAAAAGAAAGTAAAACAATATAAACACAGTTACATTGAAACTAGTAATTAATGAAAATGAGTAAAATTAACTGTTAAAGGTTAGTACTATTAGTGGACCAGCAGCATGCACAATCATGTGTGCTTACGGACTGTATCCCTTGCAGACTGTATTGATATATATTGATATATAATGTAGGAACCAGAATATTAATAACAGAAAGAAACAACCCTTTTGTGTGAATGAGTGTGAATGAGTGTGAATGGGGGAGGAAGGTTTTTTGGGTTGGTGCACTAATTGTAAGTGTATCTTGTGTTTTTTATGTTGATTTAATAAAAAAAAAAATACAATAAAAAAAATATCGGCAGGCCGATATTATCGGACATCTCTACTTTGAACCATTTATAGCGCTCTCGCTTCATAATTACATACAGTAACTGTTATGAAACTGTTTTTGTGTGGATATTAAATACTGTACTTCTTGCCCAGACATTAAGAGGATGACAAGAATTTGGCCGATCAGCAATCACTTTATTGAAAACCTCTTTCGGACTCCGACATTTAAATTCCGACGTTCATGACACCTTGAATGCACCACCGGCACAGCACACAGACAGACACAATGTAAATTACTCTAAATAACAGAACATGAATCCTATTTTACCGGCAATGTTTGTCACCTCATGTAGGCAAAGTGGGCGAGACGGATTGGTCGAGGTGCCACTGTATTGAGCACATCGCCATGGCGATGTTCAAACAATATATTGTGTAGCCCAACCTGCTACCCAATAAAGTACACTGATTTAATAATACAGAAGAACATTTAATAATGTTCTTCCGTATTAACAAGAAAGTACAAATATGAAATTTGGTGAAACACAAATAGTTTGATAGAATAACTCAATGTACAAATATGAGCCACTTTAACAAACAAATGCCAGGAGGGAGAATGTTGAATTGTCTAATATCATTATCCAGAATCTTATTGTTTTATAAAGGCCTGTTATATCAACTGCTACGCATGTGTACGCTTTTGAGATTATAAGAAAATAAAAACGTTATTGAAACAAAGTTACAGGGCTTTTCCTGGAGAAAGATAGGCCTTGAATACAAACAAAAGTGGGACGACAAAAAGTTTTCAGTTTTATAAGAAATAAAAAGGATTCATTAGTATTTGAAAATATTTAAAACAATAAAGTGAATTATTGTCTTTTTTCTTTTTATTCTGTTAATGTGCAACCTGTACTAACACTGATTAGAGCACAATAAATTAAAGTTACAAAAACCCAACAGTTTGTCAATCACAAGCAATGAACATGTAAATGCGAATGATTTTTTCAGAAATAAAATAAGTAATATTTTATGTAATAAAATTTTTTTGTAATAAAAAGGCAAATCGGCGTCCTTTGAGCACTAACAAATATCGCTTTGGTTTCTACGGCCATGTCCACACGAAGACGTTAGTTTCAAAAACGCATATCCGGGGTTAAAACGATCTTCATCCACACAAGTGTAGTTTTAAATATGTCTACAGTATGTCTACACACAAACACATACACCTGCTGTTATGCGCATTTTGTCCAATCAGAAGCCTGGAAAAGCAGCAAAAGCTGACTTGGTGGCATTACACTTATAATGTTTATGTTGTCATACTGGACATGTACATTATCTTTAAAACCAGCCTGCAATTACACAGAGCCTGGGGAACATTATGCATCTTTTTTTCCTGATCTCCTGAAACTCAACGCTAATGGAAGTATGACATGTTTAATCTTGGAGGGGGGGTACCCTCCAAGGTTTCTCTTTGTAACCCATGTGGTTGAGTTTTTTCTTGCCCTGATGTGGGATCTGAGCCGATGTTGTTGTGGCTTGTGCAGCCCTTTGAGACACTTGTGATTAAGGGCTATATAAATAAACTTTGATTGATTGATAATTAGCAACATGGTGATATACATGAGCGCAGGTGAGCATATACATGTGCAGCGAAGTGTACATTATTTCTAAAATCAGCACACATTAACAAGGAGCCAAGGAAACATCTTGAACATTTAAAAGGGGAACTGCACTTTTTCTGGAATCGTTCACAATCATTATTAAAGACATGACAATGAATGTGTATATATATATATATATATATATATATATATATATATATATATATATATATATATATATATATATATATATATATATATAAATATATATATATATATTTTTTTTTAACGCATTCTAACTTGTAAATAAACGTACATAAATGTCAGTTTACAATGAAGTCAATGGGAAGTCCTCTATTCCACCCATAAAACCCAATAAATACCTATCCAAAAACAGCCAACAATACTCCATTTACATTTTGAGACTTAAATATTTACCAAATATTAGTGATATTGTTGTTATAAGGGCTAACGCAGACAAACTATTAATAACAGCGCCATGATCACTAGCTTTTGTGGCTATGTTGACATCGGCTGATGAGCTGCTTTCTCACGTCGGAGCTCTTGAAACTTTATTCTAAATCATACATCATGCATCTCCCGTTGATAGTAGAAGGATGCGGACGTAATCCCACAAGTTGGTACACTTTGACAGCCAATTTAGACCCGGAGATGGCAAGAATGACACAGAAAGATGCTCGGTTCCACCCTCCTTTACTTCGCCAGGATTATAAGTCATTCTTCATGTAAATGGGAATATATGAACATCCTAGCAGTCTGTATCCTAATGACAGCAGACTTTGCACAGCAAGTGAAATTTTATTATGTTTGTTGGCTCTCATGAAGTCTGCAATGAGTAATAATCAGTGATGAAGAAAAAAAAGCGAAAGTTGTGATGCGTTTTTTAAATTAATGCACTGCATATGCTTAAAAATATCTAAATACATAAATATTACATGTTATTTTAAATGTGTATTTTACTACACTACATATATACTCACAGTATTTATGTTAAACCTTGATGGAGGTGTTTGGATGTTTTTTTAAGAGGCGAGGTGCAGAGCGGCTGACGGCTCTTAACCCCATGGTAGACAGGCGGGCTGAGGGGACGGTCAAGTTGATGGAGAAGGAAGATATGAGGGATTGGGTAGGAATGTACAAACCCCGTTTCCATATGAGTTGGGAAATTGTGTTAGATGTAAATATAAATGGAATACAATGATTTGCAAATCATTTCCAACCCATATTCAGTTGAATATGCTACAAAGACAACATATTTGATGCTCAAACTGATAAACTTTTTTTTTTTTGGCAAATAATCATTAACTTTAGAATTTGTTGCCAGCAACACGTGACAAAGAAGTTGGGAAAGGTGGCAATAAATACTGATACAGTTGAGGAATGCTCATCAAACACTTATTTGGAACATCCCACAGGTGAACAGGCAAATTGGGAACAGGTGGGTGCCATGATTGGGTATAAAAGCAGCTTCCATGAAATGCTCAGTCATTCACAAACAAGGATGGGGCAAGGGTCACCACTTTGTCAACAAATGCGTCAGCAAATTGTTGAACAGTTTAAGAAAAACCTTTCTCAACCAGCTATTGCAAGGAATTTAGGGATTTCACCATCTACGGTCCGTAATATCATCACAGGGTTCAAATAATCTGGAGAAATCACTGCACTGCAGCTAAGCCCGTGACCTTCGATCCCTCAGGCTATACTGCATCAACAAGCGACATCAGTGTGTAAAGAATATCACCACATGGGCTCAGGAACACTTCAGAAACCCACTGTCAGTAACTACAGTTGGTCGCTACATCTGTAAGTGCAAGTTAAAACTCTCCTATGCAAGGCGAAATGTGACGACCGGGACGCATTGTGATGCGGGGTTCGTTCTCTCAGGAATGCAGACGGGCGTCAGACACGGCGTGCAGGTAAGAAAGTTTTTATTTAATAAATAACTTATACTGGAAAAAAGAAAAGGGTGCTCATAGCACATAAGGCAAAAACTAAAAGAGCTAGCATGGGAGCTAGAAGGTAAAAAAAAGGAATTTAGCATGGAAGCTAACAGGTACAGAGCCGGAACAAAAGTCGTCAACTGTTGCACGAAAACAAACTACGAAGCCAGAACGAATGACAGGGAGGACAGACTTAAATAATAATGTCAGTGATGACAAACAGGTGCGTGTCGGGAACAAACGCGGCAGGTGAAAATAATAAGCAGCCATGGCAACAAACTCAGGTGTACAAAACAGGTACTCAAGGAGTCCAAAACTAACCAAAAACACAAGTATCTTGAAAACGTAAATAAAAAATATGATCCGGGCAGCGGATCACAACAGTACCCCCCCCTTAAGGGACAGATTCCAGATGTCCCTTTGAAAAACTAAAACCCCCCCAACTATAACAAAGTTCAAGAGTCCAGGGAGGGTGGAGGGAGGATTTGGCGGAGGGTCGCCAGGTCACATGTCCCCGAATCCACCGGGGACGAGTCAGGTGGTGGCGGCGAATGGAACGCCGCTGCCGGAGGCGAGGCGGGCGACCACGGAAAGGCCACATTTGTGGCTGCCGAGAAGGTGGACGTGAGTGGCGCCAGAAGTTCAGCAGCCGGAGAGTTCTGCTACTACGTCTCGGGTGTCGCTGCTGTTTGCGCCACTGGCGTCCATACTCTAACCTCCGAGAGCGCCGCTTGCGCCGCCAGACCACCCGAGGTCGCTGAGACGACGAGGAGAGAGCAGACGTTGCCGTGGAAGCAGGAGGAAGCGTCGTCGTCGCCGTGGAAGCAGGAGGAAGCGTCGTCGTCGCCGTGGAAGCAGGAGGAAGCGTCGTCGTCGCCGTGGAAGCAGGAGGCGCCGTCGCCGTGGAAGCAGGAGGCGCCGTCGCCGTGGAAGCAGGAGGCGCCGTCGCCGTGGAAGCAGGAGGCGCCGTCGCCGTGGAAGCAGGAGGCGCCGTCGCCATGGAAGCACGAGGCGCCGTCGCCATGGAAGCAGGAGGTGCCGTCGCCATGGAAGCAGGAGGCGTCGTCGCCATGGAAGCAGAAGGAAGCGTCGTCGTCGCCGTGGAAGCAGGAGGAAGCGTCATCGTCGCCGTGGAAGCAGGAGGAAGCGTCGTCGTCGCCGTGGAAGCAGGAGGAAGCGTCGTCGTCGCCGTGGAAGCAGGAGGAAGCGTCGTCGTCGCCGTGGAAACAGGAGGCGTCGTCGTCGCCGTGGAAACAGGAGGCGTCGTCGTCGCCGTGGAAGCAGGAGGCGCCGTCGCCGTGGAAGCAGGAGGCGCCGTCGCCGTGGAAGCAGGAGGTGCCGTCGCCATGGAAGCACGAGGCGCCGTCGCCATGGAAGCAGGAGGCGCCGTCGCCATGGAAGCAGGAGGCGCCGTCGCCATGGAAGCAGGAGGCGCCGTCGCCATGGAAGCAGGAGGCGCCGTCGCCATGGAAGCAGGAGGCGCCGTCGCCATGGAAGTAGGAGGCGCCGTCGGCGTGGGCGGAGCCAGAGGCGGAGCAGGCGGCTTGTCTGTCGGCGTGGGCGGAGCCAGAGGCGGAGCAGGCGGCTCGTCTGTCGGCGTGGGCGGAGCCAGAGGCGGAGCAGGCGGCTCGTCTGTCGGCGTGGGCGGAGCCAGAGGCGGAGCAGGCGGCTCGTCTGTCGGCGTGGGCGGAGCCAGAGGCGGAGCAGGCGGCTCGTCTGTCGGCGTGGGCGGAGCCAGAGGCGGCGTGGGCGGAGCAGGCAACGGAGTATCTGCGGGTGGTGAATGTCTCGGCTGGACTGCTGCGTTGGCCATAGGTGGAATCATCACCTGCAGCGCGGAGAGTATACTGCCCAGCTGTCTCTCCAAAACATCAAGGCGGGCGTCTTGGCGTTCCGCCATGGCATTGACGCAAGCCCCAAGAACGCCAAACTGTTCCTCCTGTTGTCCAAGTTGTTTGGCCTGTTGGTGCAATGCCCTTTTTACTTGGTCGGTCACTGCGGGGTTTCGTGTGCTTTGCAGCGATGGAGCAGGAGGTGGAGAGGATGGTGTTTGCAGGACCACCAGGGTTGATGGTGGCGTCAGAGTGGCGGGCGTCCGGGCTGTCGTTGTCGTTGCCGTGGAAACAGGTGCTGGTACGGAAACCAGACTTGGAGTCGGTGCTGGTGCGGAAACCAGACTTGGAGTCGGTGCCGGCGCTGGTGTGGGAACCAGCCTTGTAGCCGGCGCTGGTGTGGGAACCAGCTTTGGAGCCGGCGCTGGTGTGGGAACCAGCCTTGGAGCTGGCGCTGGTGTGGGAACCAGCCTTGGAGCCGGCGCTGGTGTGGGAACCAGCCTTGGAGCCGGCGCTGGTGTGGGAACCAGCCTTGGAGCCGGCGCTGGTGTGGGAACCAGCCTTGGAGCCGGCGCTGGTGTGGGAACCAGCCTTGGAGCCGGCGCTGGTGTGGGAACCAGCCTTTGAGTCGGCGCTGGTGTGGGAACCAGCCTTGGAGCAGGAGGTTGTGGCTTAGCACGCCGAAGATCTGGTGGCGGAGGTCGGCATGGAGGTTTGGGCTTGGCTGGGTGCTGCTGTGCCCGCCCACTAGCAAAGCACCCAGTACTAGCCCCCCCCTCAAGAAGCGGATCCCAGACGCTTCTTGTGCAGTCTGGAACAGTCTTTAGGGGTGGGAAGGAGGAGGTGAGGAGGGGGGTAGGCTCCTCCCCTTTTAAATGTCCAAATTGTCTATTCATCTCCCCAAAATGGGACTGTCGGGATGACCAGGAGGGAGAAAACAGAGGAGTGGGCGGAGTTTGAGCCCTAGAGGGTGGGGCCAAAGTAATTGGGGGCGGAGCTTGAAAACCAGAATGTGACTGGTACTGACTAGACTTATAATTAACAAAAATGTCCTGATAGTATTTAATTGTTGAATTAAAGTCCTTTGGAGGCGGCTGACTTTAAAAAAATGTCTTCGTCTATGACGTCATCACCAGTGGACGGGATGACGTCATCCGCGCGGGTCTCCAGCTGACTGACAGCCCAATCAGTGAACTGTTTGGCAAAGTGAGTGATGGGATTACCAAACATCGGCGGAGGGGAATCATGGGCTGGTTGGCTGTGTTCCGGAGGGAAGAATTGCGGGGGTGGCGCGTCTCTGTCGCGAGCTGAAGCCGTCTTGTGCGACTTCCGCCTTCGCTGACGCGTGCGAGCGGGCTGAGAGCGGACCTCCCCGGGCCAGATGGAGTCGATCGGGACCAGAACACCTCCAGGTCCCCATATCATCTCCTCATCTGGAGAACAGCGGAGCGTCTCTGCTTCCATCGCTCGGAGGACCATCCACGCACCTTCATCCACCTCCGTCAAGCCCGTAGCGAAATAACTTTTTGCTGGCTTCGTACTGTGACGACCGGGGCGCATTGTGATGCGGGGTTCGTTCTCTCAGGAATGCAGACGGGCGTCAGACACAGCGTGCAGGTAAGAAAGTATTTATTTAATAAATAACTTATACTGGAAAAAAGAAAAGGGTGCTCATAGCACATAAGGCAAAAACTAAAAGAGCTAGCATGGGAGCTAGAAGGTAAAAAAAAGGAATTTAGCATGGAAGCTAACAGGTACAGAGCCGGAACAAAAGTCGTCAACTGTTGCACGAAAACAAACTACGAAGCCAGAACGAATGACAGGGAGGAGACTTAAATAATAATGTCAGTGATGACAAACAGTTGCGTGTCGGGAACAAACGCGGCAGGTGAAAATAATAAGCAGCCATGGCAACAAACTCAGGTGTACAAAACAGGTACTCAAGGAGTCCAAAACTAACCAAAAACACAAGTATCTTGAAAACGTAAATAAAAAATATGATCCGGGCAGCGGATCACAACACGAAAACCGTTTATCAACAACACCCAGAAACGCCGTCGGCTTCGCTGGGCCTGAGCTCATCTAAGATGGACTGATACAAAGTGGAAAAGTGTTCTGTGGTCTGACGAGTCCACATTTCAAATTGTTTTTGGAAACTGTGGACGTCGTGTCCTCCGGACCAAAGAGGAAAAGAACCATCCGGATTGTTATAGGCGCAAAGTTGAAAAGCCAGCATCTGTGATGGTATGGGAGTGTATTAGTGCCCAAGACATGGGTAACTTACACATCTGTGAAGGCGCCATTAATGCTGAAAGGTACATACAGGTTTTGGAGCAACATATGTTGTCATCTAAGCAACGTTACCATAGACGTCCCTGCTTATTTCAGCAAGAAAATGCCAAGCTACGTGTTACATCAACGTGGCTTCATAGTAAAAGAGTGCGGGTACTAGACTGGCCTGCCTGTAGTCTAGACCTGTCTCCCATTGAAAATGTGTGGCGCATTATGAAGCCTAAAATACCACAACGAAGACCCCCGGACTGTTGAACAACTTAAGCTGTACATCAAGCAAGAATGGGAAAGAATTCCAGCTGAGAAGCTTAAAAAATGTGTCTCCTCAGTCCCCAAACGTTTACTGAGTGTTGTTAAAAGGAAAGGCCATGTAACACAGTGGTGAACATGCCCTTTCCCAACTACTTTGGCACATGTTGCAGCCATGAAATTCTAAGTTAATTATTATTTGCAAAAAAAAAATTAAGTTTATGAGTTTGAACATCAAATATCTTGTCTTTGTAGTGCATTCAATTGAATATGGGTTGAAAATGATTTGCAAATCATTGTATTCCGTTTATATTTACATCCAACACAATTTCCCAACTCATATGGAAATGGGGTTTGTATATGCGCAGGAGGTCAGAAAGGTATGGCCGGTCGAGGTTGTGGATAGCCTGAATGTATGAAGGAAGATCTTGTAGTTGATGCAGTGTGTGATGGAGTTGGTGAAGAACGTGGGTGATTATACGGGCTTTCTGGACAGCGTTCTGGACTAGTTGGAGTTTATGGAGGAGTTTTTGGGGGAGACCAAAGAGTAGGGAGTTGTAATAGTCCAGACGGGAAGTGACAAGAGAGTGAACCACGATTGCAGCACTATTGGGACTGGGTGAAGAGCGGAGGCGATTGATGTTACGAAGGTGGAAATAGTTGGATCGGATGGTGGTGTTGATTTGGGCACGGAATGACAGGGCGCTGTCGAGAATGACACCCAGACTTAACATGGGAGAAGGGGGAGACCAAGGAGTTGTTTATGGGGATGGTGAAACGGGGGTGCTTGGAGAGCTTGGACTTAGAGCCAATAAGGACTACCTCTGTTTTATCACTGTTTATTTGAAGAAAATTACTGGGAACCAGTATTTTATTTCCTTTAAACAGGCACAAAGGGAGGGGAGGGGAAATGTGAAAGAGGGATTGGAGGAAACGTAGAGCTTAATGTCGTCCGCTTAACAGTGAAAATGTATGTTATGTTTACAGATAATTTCACCGAGTGGGGTAAGGTAGATGGTGAAAAGTATAAATCCCAGGACAGAGCCTTGGGGTAAACCAGAAGAAAGGGGGGGGTCAATGAGATAACATTTATTTTAACTGGATGAACTGAATGCGGCCAGAGAGATGAGAGTGAAACCAGGCTAGGAGTGTGTCAGATGTACTAATGGAGGCTAGCTGGTCAAGGAGGGTGGAATGACATATGGTGTTAAATGAGGCGCTCAGATCAAGGACAATGAGAATGGATATGAGTCCTGACTCAGCTGCCAACAGAAGGTCATTTGTGATTCTGTCGTGGGGGCGAAAACGGGACTAGAACTATTCATACAAGTTATTGCTGGAGAACTGGTCATGAATCTGTAAAGCTACTGTTTTTTTTCTAGAGAAATGACAGGTTGGATATAGGACATCGTTTTTGAAGATATTGGGGTCTGAACCAGGTTTCTTCAGGATTGGTGTCACTGTAGCGGTTTTAAAGGATGACTGGACCGAACCAGATGTGCGTCACGGATGGATAATTGCAGATATTAGGGGGAAGAGAGAGGGGAGGAATTCCATTATCAGGGGGGAGGGCAAGGGGTCAATTTGGCAGGTGGATGGCTTGGATTTCTGGATGTATAGAGTGTTTACTGTATTTGTAGAGGAGGATCTGTGCATGGTCCCTTTGTTTGTGAACAGTTTATCTGGAAGGCCTTTTCAGTTGATGACCTTGGCTTTCGGCGGACACAGATGTGGAGAGAACCAGGGGGGCATAGTGGGTGAATGAGACGGTCTGTGTTTTCAGGGGGCAAAGTGAGTCCAGCAGATTTTGGAGACCGTCATTGTAGTGGGAGACAAGATGATCAGGGGTGCATGGAGAGGTGATGGTGGAACAACTGTCAATGCCTGCTGTGAGATCTGTTAATTTGATGTGTTTAATTATTTAAACGTGGTTGTTTGACTTTTGATAGTGACAAACGTATGTTGAATGAAACAAGCATGTGATCGGAGATGGGGAGATCAGCAGCAGAACAGTTGAGAGGAGTGACACCTGAGCAACAGACTAAGTCCAAAATAGGACCTTTAGAGTGCGTGGGAAAGTCAATATACTGTTTGATACCAAAACTGTCCAGGCAAGAGATTCATTCCTTTGTAATGAATGATTAGTGTTGTCCATATGAATATTTAAAACACCTAACAAAATTATGTTTAAAGAGAGTGAACAAATGTGGGTAAGAAGTGTATGAAATTCTTCAAATAAATCCTTGTTTAGTTTGGGAGAGTGGTAAAAATTAACTGAAACTGTTGGAATGGGACCATTTAGTTGAAGAGCTCGGACTCAAGTGAATGTGACAGATGAGACCTTCCAAGTCTTGCGGTGAATCATCACAAGACCTCCTCCTCTTCTGCTGTACGGGATTGACAGATGTAAACAAACCTAGGTGGAGTAGACTCGTTCAGCTGAGAAAAGTAATTGGGATGTTGCGGAGTTCCTGTTAAACAAAGTCATATTTTCGGTCATGAAGGAGGTCCTGCAGTAGTAGTACTCCCACGCTACCACCAAACCCCCCCCCCCCCCCCCCCCCGTGCATCGGTTGAGGTGGGCGGGGTTTGGTGGTAGCATGGGTGTATAATGTAGCCCCGAAGAGTAAGAGATGCATGGGATTTTGGGTATTTGTTCTGTTGTGTTTATGTTGTGTTACAGTGCGGATGTTCTCCCGAAATGTGTTTGTCATTCTTGTTTGGTGTGGGTTCACAGTGTGGCGCATATTAGTAAGGGTGTTAAAGTTGTTTATATCACAACCCTCAGTGTAACCTATATGGCTGTTGACCAAGAATGCGTTGCAGTCACTTACGTGTGTAAGCAGAGGCCGCATACAACATGTGACTGGGCCGGCAGGCAGATAGCATGGTGTAAAAGCGGACGCGACGACATGTTGTAGAGGAAAGTTAAAGGCAGTGCCATCACGACAAGCCCTCAATATTGTTATCCGGGTGAAAATCGGAGTATGTTTGCCCCGGGAGATTTCCGGGAGAGGCACTGAAATCCGGAAACCTCCTGGAAAAATCAGTGGTCGGCAAGTATGCAGCTGAGCCGCATCAGAGTGATCAAAGAGCCGCATGCGGCTCCGGAGCCGCGGGTTGCCGACCCCTGCTCTAGACGTACAATGATATGTACATTATCTTTAAAAGCAGCCTGCACGTACACAGAGCCCTGGGAACATTAGAAAAGAGCGAATGCACGCCTGTGCTGCTGAAACCCAACACTGATAGAATTATAACATGTTCAGCAACATGGTGATGTATTACATGTGCTATGAAGTCTACATTATTTATAAAATCGTGTACCGCTGCAAAACTCTCGTGGAATTACTTCATTGCACATCTAATAAGATGTGCAATGAAGTGTATATTGTCTTTAACATCAGTACACACTACAAGGAGGATGCTATTTTTTAGTTGCTTGGTCGCTTTTTACGCGCGAGCACGGTTGAAAGCAAGACACGTAAGTTAACTTCATGATTTGAAAATATAAGATAATGTTGCACCTTTCTCATGACACAGAGCAACAAGTCTTGCTTGTCAAGGTTGTTCCATCAAGTGGAGGTTCTACAGCGATCATATCCAAAACAGCTGACTGTCATTAGTGCCGGCGGGAGTGTCGCAAAACCCATTTTGATGTGTCTTTTTTATTAATGTTGAGTGAAAAGAGCATCATGTTTACGTTCAAACATACATTAAGTCCTCTTAAAGGCAGCAAGGCAGTGTTGTTGACCTTGGAAATGACAGCGTACAACCATGACGTCATCCCAAGTCTGCATTTGTACCGTGTACACACATACGCTAAGTGGAGAGTTTTGGATCTCTACACTTTGGCCAGCGTTTGTAAAAGACTGTCTTTTTAAAGACAAAAGTATGTGTCTGCATGTGGACAAGAGGCCTAAACGCAGACATAAGTATGAGTTTATTAAGTATCTGTGTTCGTGTGGACATGGCCTAAGTCTCCCTTTGAGCGGTGTACACGCATACGCTGAGTGGAGAGTTTTAGAACTCTTGGGCCATGTCCACACGAACACGGATACTTAATAAACACATTCTCATCTCTGCGTTTAGGCCTCTTGTCCAAACGCAAACACATACTCTTGTTCTTAAAAACACAGACTTTTGCAAACGCTGGCCAAAGTGTAGAGATCCAAAAGGCCGTCGGTATATTTCTACACTGGTATCATGTAAATATAACGGACAATACTAGGTCATAGTTATTTTACTAAAAATAAGTAATTAAAGTACAAAGCAATAATACACAAAACAATATGACTTAAAAAATAACGTCGACCAAATTGTTCATAAAACGTCAGACTTTTGTCCGCAACGTTTGTCCCAACAGTCTGAAAGTCGTCCTGTTAACAAATGCTGAATTCATGAGGTTCAGGCGATTCCTTGTGGTCCATTTCAGCTGTAAATAACAATATATCAATTATAAATGTCAATGTTTATCCCACACAAACGACAGGCATTAGCTTGTTAGCATTAGCATTCTGTTTATTCAGTTAGAAGCTAATATCTACACAAATGGAGTGCTACTGACTACTTTTACAACATGCAATAAAGTAAATATTCAATAATTAATATAATTTACCTTCATTCCCCTCGTGTACCGCCTGTTTTATTTCACATTTATCCCACAAAGTCAGAGTTGTAAGCAGCCGAGGTCATTGCTTCGAGTCGGGCTTCATACTCGCAGCGAAATGAAGTTTGTAAAAACTACTAAACAACAATCAACTGTATAAGTTTTAAAGATGACAACTGAGTAAAAACACTGCAAGATAGTTCCACTGATCAGGGTTCTTCAGCACAAAGATGCCCCACAAAAGTTCCCTTCGTTGTCAAGTTTGTAATAGAAATACACAAGAAATAAAGAAATCAACAAGTTGTCCTCACATACTCCACAATCGCGGTCGTGTGGTTGAAAAATAAGTTTTAGGTACGCCCCCAACAGTGTTCAACCAATCACCTTCGAAAAGTCCCACCTAGCTAGAAGGAACTTTGAAAGGTTCCTAATGAACTAAATCTACTAGGAAACGTTCCTAAAAAAGTTAACGCGGTGGAAAAGGGCCTCTTGTGTGCAGAGGACTGCTTCTCTTAAGTGAGCAAAATAAGGAGCGCAATCCATTCAGGGTGTCTGTCTTCGTGAATACGCAGAATATATACTAATCATCAGAACGCCCACAATACGCCCAGCACATGTTGAAACATTGACAAGCAGTATTTCATTTTGGTGTTTCAATCAGTTTGAACCTGCTGGATCCATTATTACTCATTCCTAATTCTTTTCTGCACGATTATAAAATGGCAACATGGAAACATAAGTGGGCAGATTATCAATAATTGCTGAGACTTAGATAAAAAGCTAATTATAACTAACTAAAATCTTCTTCTTCTTCTTACTGTCTCTTCAGCACGTTTATTCCGAGTAGACGATTGATTTCTCTGATTTGTTAAGTGCTGCCTGCACAATTGAATTTACTAAGAAAACGTTCAAAGTGGCATTCATTGAAAAACATGTTTTATTTTTGCGGCCTTATTTGCAGTGGTGTACAACTACATCACATCCCACTAAGAGCTTATATTTTCCATCTCATATGCCTCAATGATATAAAAAAAAAAAATATGTATATATATATATATATATATATATAGTCGAGGTTTCTGTGGTTTATCCGTTATACAGTGCTCAATACGGGGGTAGAGCGGAATAAATGTTAGGTCAGGGAAAAAACACAGAGGCTATTTCATCCCTACAAGCCTAAATAAAATATCCTGAAGAGCAGAGAAACCTGCGAAACAGGCTTGTAGGGATGAAATAGCTTCTGTGTTTTTCCCCTGACCTAACGTGTGTGTATATATATATATATATATATATATATATATAATATGCATATATGTATTTTACTCCAACACATTACTACAATAATAACAAAGATCATAATCCATAAAAACAAAATATACACAATTTATTAATTTCTTCCTCCGCAAAGATGCTCGACCATGTACCGTATTTTTCGGAGTATAAGTCGCACCGGCCTAAAATGCACAATAAAGAAGGAAAAAAACATATATGAGTCGCACTGGAGTATAAGTCGCAACACCAAGAATAGACATTTGAAAGGCAATTTAAAATACATAAAGAATAGTGAACAACAGGCTGAATAAGTGTACGTTATATGACGCATAAATAACCAACTGAGAACGTGCCTGGTATGTTAACGTAACATATTATGGTAAGAGTCATTCAAATAACTATAACATATAGAACATGCTATACGTTTACCAAACAATCTGTCACTCCTAATCGCTAAATCCCATGAAATCTTATACGTCTAGTCTCTTATGTGAATGAGCTAAATAATATTATTTGATATTTTACGGTAATGTGTTAACCATTTCACACATAAGTCGCTCCTGAGTATAAGTCGCACCCCCGGCCAAACTATGGAAAATACCGCGACTTATAGTCCGAAAAATACGGTATAAACAGAAATGACATGCTGTCGTGTAAATAAGATGAATCAATTTTAAATATTTTATTAGTTTAAAAACAATGTTTAGACCTCTTCTATATGATATTATCCATCAATTACTTTGTGTGTTACTGTTGTGATCTGCTTATATATACACACACTGTAGTGTAGAAAATTAACGTATTTTGAGTTAGGGTTGCTGTTTGGGGTCATGCAAGGCGCCGCCCTAATTAATAGTCAGGGCGACAATTACATGTTTTTATTTGTTATGTTTTTGCTTTCATGTAACCTTAGAATGTAATTTGAGTATGATTCAATTAATACAGCACTCATGGTGAGACACCAATTTTTGTTTTTATGGCCAATGTTAGAAATCTACATTCCTAGGTCAATTCAAATACATTTAACAATTACAATGTTTTAACAGGGTATCACAAATCACAATTCAGCTTCTTATCAAGTTCCCTGATTAAATTAACAGAAAACAAGCAAGAAATATAGCCGTGAGAAATTGTGACATCGGGTCTTTAGCCTTTTATATTTCTATAGAAAGATTGACGTGACATTTTTTTGTCACAAGAGAAAAAAATGTAATAACCCTGTTGCAACGATTTTGAATTAACATATTTTGTTCAATTCAAAGTGCATGTGTCGTATTCAGCATAAAAACAATGTCAAGATGAGTTACTTCCTAATAAAAGGTATACAATTCCCATGAAAACAATGTGTAAAATATAGTTTGTGTAAATTCTACATGTTTACATCAAAATATCAAACATTTGTATAGTCTCCATGATTTGTATTTCAGTAGAAATAGGTCAGTTCTAATGGGTTATCCTTTAACATGTTAAACATATAGTGAAGCATAACACTGTTTAACTTATAAAACGATATACGTACAATATTTAGCATGTTTAGTTCATATTCCATCATCTGTCAAGCTTAATAAGAATACTACATTGCATTAAAGGAAAACATGTTTTGCTGAAGGCTTGTCAAAATAATATTCCTTATTCAATGGTATTCATATGAAGCTAAAAAAAAAAATCAAGTAATTCAATATGACAGTGGGAGTTAAGTACCATGTTAGGGTTACATGAGTCTGATGATTTTTCTTGATGATAATTAATAACGACCCACTAGTGACGCGTTCATGCATATCATCTCATGGCACCCCTGTGACATTTGATAAATACTGCTTGAAGACGCGGCTTACACACGAGATGAAAAGAAACATGACGTGCACTGGGAATACATATCCCATTCAAGCTTCATCAGGTGTGCAAATGCCTTCATAATTTAAAAAAAAATAGACTGAATGCACGCGTTTTGAAGGCTGGTTCTGCGATGATCTGATAAAGAGGATTTAGTTGAGAGGATTTTAGGCAGCTCTCAAAAGACAGCACAAGCCATTAACTGTTGCTTTAGGGAGAAGAAACCCCAGTTCATTATTGCGTTTGCTCCTTTGGAGTCTACAGGAAGAGTGGTGGAAGTAAACCCTCAGGCACTAAACCCAGGTGGCTGGGATTAGAACAAAAGGACAGGTGAGGCAGCTGTTAGGCTGCAGCATAGAGAGTAAATTTACAATTGATTAGATAAATATCTATTTATGAATAGCTGCCAATCTGAAAATTAATTTCATGAAGCTAAAGTGCACCATGCTGCTGATTTTGAATAGGACAAAAATAATTGCATGCTACAGTAACTATGTTTGCTGTCTAAACTGTACTGTATGAAATGTATAAACATATTGGATATTCTTGGGGACCGGTATGTAAGATTAAATGTACTAAATGTATTAAAAAAGAGAGTTGTTTTGAAGCTATTTTAGGATGGAGAATGGAAAGAAAACGTTCGGCTGTCTCGAAGTTTATTCAATAAACTGAAGGACCGCTTTTTCGACGAGGGTTGCTATTGTTGTGTACAAGCTTGCCACTTATGCAAAATACAGAGTTCTTGCTAATCAGTTCGGAGTGCACAAATGCAGCTTGAAGAGGCTTTCTTATTTGTCGTGTACGATACAGTACCTGATTTATTCTCTTCCATCTCATTTGCAAATGTTCAAAGGGCCAAATGACGCAGGCAGTCTCAATTTCCTTAGCTAAATCTCAATTTCTGTTTTTCCCTATCGATGCACTACAAAATGTTTCGTTCTTTTAATTTGTGAAGCAAATGCAGAGTCTCCTCTCCATCCCAGTTGTTGCCTGTGTTTTTATTGAACGGGATCTGTTTCTGGATTATATCCCGCACATTGACACTGCCACATGCGCGATTTGAAAGGTCAAGACCAGAGAGATCTGGTTTGCAATCGCATAATCCAGGTGTGTTAGTCCAATTTTTCAAAAGCCAAACACGATCAGATTACGTTGTTTCCATGGGTTGTAGAATGCTCCTTTTGATCCAAATTACAGTATTTGAGAAATCAGATTAATTTAGGGCATGGAAACATACTCATAAAGGCTCCTCCTAAGCAAATTACTGCCAGCCACATAAACCACGAAGACTTCATTCACTATGTGGGAGATTGGTAGAGTTGCGGTCAGTGAGGCATTTGGATACAGTTTGGATAGTGTTTTTGATACTTTGTAACAGATAGTTTGACAATAGTTTGTGAAAGAGATAGAGAGTTATAGGAGACTGAGGAGATGGAACCAGCTAAGAAGAAGAATATTTCCTGTGTGGGAATATTTTTATTTAGGGTTGTCAGACATCCCCTAAAAACTGAATCGTCCCGTGTTTACAAAGTAGGCGTTCCGTGTTGAGCTGTCATTGGACGCACTTTGTCCAGTATGTTTATTACGATGAAAATTAAAAAATAGTCTGTAAAACAGTGTGGTGGTAGCTCGCTAGAATTCTCTGCCTAGTTTCTGGTCATTAAACTTTAAAAGTGACTTTTTACCACAGTGTGGTACCAAAGGACAAACTTGGGGATGTTCGGAGATTGTTTTTGTCCAACAGGGAAGCTACATGTGGCTATCATGTCAATAGCTGTGTTTCCATTACTCCTAGAAATGGACACAACATAAATATTAGAATTGTGGGAAAGAAATCGATTTGAATTCGAATCGCGATTCTCACTTTGTGCGATTCAGAATCAACTCTCCTTTTTTATAAATCTATATATTTTTTTTTCCATTCTTTTTTTTTTTAATTCTTTTTTTTTTTTTTTTTTATTAATCAATCCAACAAAACAATACACAGCAATACCATAACAATGCAATCCAATTCCAAAACCAAACCCGACCCAGCAACACTCAGAACTGCAATAAACAGAGCAATTGAGTGGAGACACAAACACGACACAAAACAAACCAAAAGTAGTGAAACACAAATTAATATTATCGGCCGAGTCATACCAAAGACTATAAAAATGGGACCCATTACCTCCCTGCTTGGCACTCAGCATCAAGGGTTGGAATTGGGGGTTAAATCACCAAAAATGATTCCCGGGCGCGGCACCGCTGCTGCCCACTGTTCCCCTCACCTCCCAGGGGGTGAAAAAGGGGATGGGTCAAATGCAGAGGACAAATTTCACCACACCTAGTGTGTGTGTGACAATCATTGGTACTTTTACTTTAACTTAACTTAACAACAGTATCAATATTAGTTACAATTTCAACAAAGCACTGATTAAAAATCCCTCATTGACATTATCATTAGACATTTATAAAAAAAAAAAAAAAGAACAATAGTGTCACAGTGGCTTACATTTGCATCGCATCTCATAAGCTTGACAACACACTGTGTCCAATATTTTCACAAAGATAAAATAAGTCATATTTTTGGTTCATTTAATAGTTCAAACAAATTTACATTATTGCAATCAGTTGATAAAACATTGTCCTTTACAATTATAAAAGCTTTTTACAAAAATCTACTACTCTGCTTGTATGTCAGCAGACTGGGGTAGATCCTGCTGAAATCCTATGTATTGAATGAATAGAGAATCATTTTGAAAATATCGTTTTTGAATCGAGAATCGTGTTGAATTGGAAAAAAAACGATTTTGAATCAAATCGTGACCCCAAGAATCGATATTGAATCGAATCGTGGGACACCCAAAGATTCACAGCCCTACTAAATATCACCATAAGAAACTAGTAATGGAAACACCCATATTTCGAAAAACGTCTCAAATATCGCTAAAACATTTTTACGCTCTTATGAGGTGGTTTTTCAGACGTTTCGATATTTAAGTGCGTCGCAAAAGCATTATGGAAACACTTTTTTCATATATACAGGGCACCGAACACCTCGTTTGCAATTCTCTCCCAAAAATCCCTTATTCGTGGCCACTGCCATATACAGGTATAAGGACATTGCCTTTGAGCGATCACCCGCTGCCTTTGTCTTCTATTGACAATCGCGGCAACAGCAGTGGCTGTCGTTGTAATCACAGCTCCAAAACCATGGAATCGCAAAGCGTCCATCTTTCTCAAAGTGGAGCCTCATGGGATAAGATTTTACGAGAATTACACCTCATGACGCAAAACACCCTTTAATGGAAACACCTACAAGTCGCAAATGTACTTTGTCGAAATTTTTAAAATAATACTTTTATTTGGCGAACAACTGCAAAGGAAACACATATACTGAAGTACATTGAGTTAGTATTAAGTCTCATTCTACAATTCTACTCTCTTGTTGTTAGTATAATTATGTCATGTTCTCTAAACACTATTTGTTTACTAAGTTGTAGAACATAAACATACTGTGTCCAGCTTTATGACCGAGAAACTTAGGAGGTAGCTGGTGAAACAGTAACTCATCAAAGGTAAGATAAAATTTGCTACAACTCTTAAGTATTTTAATAAGTGTTCAATTCTGACATTATGATTCTATTTAATGAACAATTATCACAATATGGCATAAAGATAATAACGGCACTCAGTGGAGATCTGCTTCATAAATAAAACACAATTGAAATGTTGAATGGCAAATTTGCCCCTTGCCAAGATTTAAAATATTATTTCTTGACATTTTTAATTTATAAACCTATTCACTTATTTTTAATCAATACATTTACATCATAATCTTAATTTTAGCACACCTACTAGTTTAAAAACTTTATAATTGAGAAAGTAACTATTCACATAAAATGTTTTGGTTTTTCCCCCACATGTAAAACCTTGTTTAAAGAGTCTGCAGCATCCTGAGGATGCTTAATTTAAGAATTCCAGGTTAAATAATGCTTGTTTTCGGATCAAAATACTATTTTCTGGCTTAAAAGTCTTGCTAATTTCTAGATGTACAAATCTTAAATTAGAATGTCTTATCAAGTAAAATCAACTAGTTGCATGGACAGTCAATTTCAGTAGTTTTTTATATTGTTTTTCTTAAAATCTAGTATTTTTAGCCTTTATGTTGTCAGCTCTGTTTTGCAGTATGTCAGTCATATTACTAAAACAAAAATATCTCACCTCTCTTTTTGTCAGAGTAGTTCTCATAGTGATAAAGGTTGGAGACCCTTTTCTATCATAAAGCTGCACACGAACATTATTCTATTTTAAGTTAAGCAGGACAGACTTGTGACAAAGAAAAATGTTTAGTTTTATTCTGTTAGGTTAAGCAGGGAATATATATTCAAGGCATAACATATTCAGACATATTATTGAACAATTTATTTCCCATGTATTTGTACTACTCAAAAAACTGTGCATCTAATCAAATTATGATTGGAGTCAAAATGTACAAAAACATTTGTATGTAGATTGTCAGTCAACAGGTCATACAATACACAAAGTGAATGGATGCAACTCTGAAACATCTTTAACAAACGAGAAGAGTACAGTTGCCTCCACTTAACCTTTGTAGATAGTATAAAACAAATTTCACATAAATAAAAAAGGCCAAAAGAAATTAGGTCGCCCAGCACCGCAAGGTGTCCCTTATTTCTTTTTCCCAAGGAGTTGGCAATCCTAGTTGCGAATAATGTACAGTAAGTTTAACACTATTGCAGACACGTTACAATTGATGGTTCTCACTGTCTTCTTTTATTTAAAGGTGAAGTGTTTGCGTTCAAAGGAATTGGAATACAATATAACATGTCATCCATGCTAAGGCATTACCCGTTCCTTGCATTAAAATAAGGCAAAAACTGGACCTTGTAATTGCAATACAATCAACCTCACTATTTGTCCATGTTGACTTGAGTTTATTGTGCAAATATTTGTCTTTTAACCAGCCATCAGAAACAAGAGCTGGATGAAGCCCTCATATCCACGATACTATAGACCTTTAGTATTATGGATGAGGGATTACATTTCTTCATTTCTATTTTATTTCCATTCATACCTCCATTATCTACTTTTTAAAATGTTTTAAATTCCATCTCAATTCTGTACACTGCTGCTGGAATTAAAATTTTCCTGAGGGAACTCTCCTGAAGGAATCAATAAAGTACTATCTATATATCTTTAATACATTTGTTTCAATACTGGATTCCAATTATGTTCTCTCTACATAGGCGCATAATACATGTATTGTATGTCTTACATTTGAGCAATATGTATATATATATATATATATATATATATATATATATATATATATATATATATATATATAGTAACACTTTAGTATAGGGAACATATTCACCATTAATTAGTTGCTTATTAACATGCAAATTAGTAATATATCGGCTCTTAATTAGTCATTATTAAGCACTTATTAATGCCTTATTCTACATGGCCTTATTATACAACCTGTAAGCCATTAACTAAGAGTCTTCCCTTAATAAACTCAGAATTATTGCTTATTAGTAACCCTAGCCCTAACCTTAACCCTTATATGTTCCCCTAGTGTCCAAATAACTCTAAATTAAGTCTTTGTTACTTTAATAAGCAACTAATTAATGGTGAATATGTTCCCTATACTAAAGTGTTACCATATATATATATACACATATATATATATACACACACACACATATATATATATATATATATATATATATATATATATATATATATATATATATATATATATATATATATATATATATATATATACACACACATACATATACATATACATATATATATATATATATATATATATATATATATATATATATATATATATATATATATATATATATATATATATATATATATTTTTTTTTTTAGGTTCTGAAAGCCATGGTAGAGCTAAGTATGCGCCAGCGAAGGAGAAGGCAAAGAATAGGCATCGGCTGTTAGCCTCACCTCAGATATGTGGACATCCATAAACATGGATGCCTACCTGGCAGTAACATGCCATTTTATGGCATTCCCCCAGTCACACACACAGTGGAAAATATTGCTCTTGTGAAGGTCTCTATGATGGAGGATTGGGGAATTGCAAATAAAGTGACATGCATGGCCATTGATGGTGATCCCAACACAGTAGCCTTGGTCAGAGAGCTAAATATGCGGCATCATATATGCATTGCACACACTCTTAATCTTATTGGGAAGAAGGCGCTTGACCAGTACGCTCTGCTCTCTGGCATCCAGACAAAATCAAGGAATCTGGTTGGCTATTTCACGGCACCACGGCTAAGGTATGCTAATTTCCTTTGTTCCCATTTATGATAACACTAACTTTGTTTGTGTTGATCGTGCAGTGATTTAATAGCCTACTAATCTGTATATTTATATGGAGAAGCGTACATGAGTGCAGTTTAAAATGGGGATGGAGCAGTGAAAGCTACTGCTGGAAGTAGACACACCTTGGAACAGCACTCTTTTGATGCTGCAATGTCTGATTGCACTAAGGCCGCCAGTAGGAGCAGTGGGCCCCATTCAGCAATAAGTCCCTAACTTTTCCTCTTATCTTTCTTCCTAAATGATTTCCTAAGAGGAGTCCATTCAAATATGTCAACACGGCTAGATATATCCTGTGGTGTACCCCAGGGATCAATACTGGCACCTAGGTTGTTCAATCTTTATATAAACGACATTTGTAAGGTTACGAAGGACTTAACGTTGGTTTTATTTGCGGACGACACAACTGCTTTCTGTTCAGGAGAGAGCACACAGAAGATAATACAAATAATAACAGAAGAAATGAACAAATTAAAAAGATGGTTTGACAAAAACAGACTATCTTTGAATCTCAGTAAAACTAAAATAATGCTATTTGGTAATAGTAGAAAAGAGCATCATACACAAATACAAATAGACGGAGTAGACATAGAAAGGGTAAAAGAAACTAGATTTTTGGGAGTATTAATAGATGATCAAATGAACTGGAAATCTCATATACAAAACATACAACATAAGGTGGCAAAAAACATTTCAATAATGAATAAGGCAAAATATGTCCTGGGTCAAAAATCACTACATATTCTCTACTGCTCGCTAGTGTTACCATATCTGAGTTATTGTGCAGAAATATGGGGAAATAACTACAAATGTGCGCTACATTCGCTAACCGTGTTACCAAAAAGATCAGTTAGAATAATACATAATGTTGAATATAGAGAACATACAAACCCTTTATTTATTAAGTCAAAAATATTAAAGTTCGGTGATTTGGTAAAATTGCAAACAGCTAAAATGATGTACAAAGCAAACTATAACCTGCTACCAAAGAATGTACAACAATTTGTCTCAACTAAAGAGGAGAAATATAACCTTAGAGGAAAAAATAATTTAAAACATTTATATGCACATACAACACTTAGAACTTTTAGCATATCAGTATGTGGAATTAAATTATGGAATGGATTAAGTAAAGAAGTTAAAAATTGTACTGATATGATCCAGTTTAAGAGGTTGTTCAAAATAATAGTGCTTACAGAGTACAAAGAAGAAGAATTATGAGAAGTACTTCCTACCTTATTGAAAATAAGATATTCTTCATCTCAGTATGTTAATAATGACTGAATTAATTAATTAATTACATATTACAAAACTGTTGTATACTAACTCATAGATGTTATTTTATTATATAAAAAGGTCAGTAAATGATTCTATATATTTGTAAATGCTTTGAAGTGGGAAAGGGGTAGGATTAAATAAGCTTTGCTTCTTCCTACTCCTTTTTGGGCATGATGTAAAATTAAATGATATGAAATTGTGTGATGTATTATGATGTAAGTGTGTTCATGTTCGAAATAAACTAAAGAAAGAAAGAAATTCATGACATGTTCTGAAACGACCAAATTGTTCCCACCTGCTGTTCTTAAACTGCTGAATGCCAAATGGTCAGCGCATGCGTGTCTATCATAATTTGCATATAAACACGCCCTTATTTTCCCAATATGCATATGCAAACAAACCCTTAATTCCATAATTTGCATAGGTAAACGCCCTTACTTCCCCATATAAGGGCACAATTCCTGCAGAAAAGCCGAACATCAAACACACGGAGAAAACACAAACAGATTACAGAAGTGAAATTCGTATTATCCTGCTGGGGAAGTACATAATGTCAAAACGTAAGTTTAAGAAAGGGGGTCAGCTCTCGGTAGCTTAAAGCGTTCAAATAAATATGTGTCACTTCGTACATGGTCGTAAATTATGCGCTTACTCCCCAGGGCACGATCTGCGGCATCTTGCCATCTTGCAGTGTGTGCGTACGTGCGTGTCTATATATTGCTCATTTTGCCAAATGTCTGTCTGTCTGTTTTACCTATCTCTATCACTATCTATCTATCTATCTATCTATTTTCAAAACTTGGACTGTGGAGTTTTTGTTTTCCCGAGATGCAAGTGAATTTGGATCGCACATGGCTAGAAGGTGGGTACATGATTTATTTTAAACACTAACAAACTACAAAACAGAAGCAAACAAAAGGCGCGCACAATGGCGGAGGTAAAAAACTTGGCGAATGAAAACAAAACTTGCACAAAGGCAGAAACTGTGAACACGAAATAAAAACACTTACTGTGGCATGGGGCTGTGAACATGGCTTGATACGAGAGGATAGCAGGTTTAGAAAAGATATGACACCAGGACGAACAACAGAAAATGAAAAGCTTAAATAACACAGACATGATTAACAACAGGTGCGTGACTCAAAACAGGTGTGTGACATGACAGGTGAAAACTAATGGGTTGCTATGGTGACAAACGAGTGCACAATGAGTCCAAACGTGGAACAGGTGAAACTAATGGGTAAACATGGAAACAAGACAAGGGAGTGAAAAGCCAGAAACTAAAGAGTCCAATAACTAAACTAAACAAAACAAAACATGACTAAAACAAAACATGATTACACAGACATGACATATATATATATATATATATATATATATATATATATATATATATATATATATATATATATATATATATATATATATATATATATATATGTATATATATATATATATATATATATATATATATATATATATATATACATATATATATACATATATATATATATATATACATATATATATACATATATATATATATATATATATATATATATATACATATATATATATATATATATATATATATATATATATATATATATATATATATATTATATGTATCTATGTAACATTAGACAATAGAAGTAAGGGAACTTGTCACACTTAAGAACAAATAGGCCACCCTAAGAGTGCTCTGGAGCACCCGTAGATTTTGTTCTTACCTACGAACAAATCCCAGCCAAGAAAACATTGGTGAATACAAAAATCTCCTTAAAAACTTTGTAAGTGGGCCTAAGAACACAATTTGTTCTTAAGAACGGTTGCTGAATGGGGCCCATTGTTGGCTGGCCTTTTTGAGCGATCCCCTTCCCAACGTCACATGACTTTAACATTGCTACAGGGTGCCTTACCTAGCCGGCCCCCTTTTACGATGCCACCGTAGAGATGTCGGCAGAGAAAAACGTTACTAGGTCCAAACCATCCCCGTGATGCAAATGCTAAAGCAAACCATTCAGGAGGAAGTCACAAGACCGGCAAAACCAGTTACACGGCAAATGGGCGACCACCTCATCAGACAACTCCGGGAGAAGCTCCACACTTTGCAGTCAATGAGCATAATGTCGCTTGCTACACTCTTAGACCCCCGTTTGAAAGAAATTGGATTTTTCAGCCCAACAAAAGCTAATGAGGCAAAAAAGAGACTAACCTCCGAGTGTGCCACAACTATAAGGGCTAAACAGAGCAGGGGGGAAATGCCCCAGGCTTTCACCTCCCATGATGTTCCTGGAGGTAATGTATTATTTTAGATCAATTATTGCTAGGGCAACATTTACTAACATGAACTGGGGTTTATTCTTAGGTAACACACTGTGGCATCGTTTAGACCAGTGGTCCCCAACCTTTTTTGCACCTCGGACCAGTTTAATGTAGGCATTATTTTCAGGGACCGGCTTTACTTGTGCCAGATAAATACAGCAAAAATAAGTGCATGAAAAATACAACTCACTATAACGCTGAATTATTGTTTCTTTGCAATGAGATGCAGATGGAAATCAGCCTTTGGCTACAATCCGTCACATTTATATTTTATACGTTCATTAATGTCACAAAGTTGTCACAAATACAACAAATGGCAACTTCCTATGAGGAGTTTTATTGTACATCTATAAACAAGCTTATTGGTGTGTCTAGTGCAGGGGTCGGCAACCCAAAATGTTGAAAGAGCCATATTGAACCAAAAATACAATAAAGTTAAAGTTAAAGTACCAATGATTGTCACACACACACTAGGTGTGGTGAAATTTGTTCTCTGCATTTAACCCATCCCCTTGTTCCACCCCTGGGAGGTGAGGGGAGCAGTGGGCAGCAGCGGTGCCGCGCCCGGGAATCATTTCTGGTGATTTAACCCCCAATTCCAATAAAACAATCTGTCTGGAGCCGCAAAAAATTATAAACCTTATATAAGTGTTAAAATGAAGACAACACATGATGTACGCATCTATTAGCTATATTAGCCTACTATCAAAGGCTGACGTAAATCTTTGTTGACAGAAATGTTGTATTTTAATTTTTATTCTACACATTTTTGCAATGGAGGCTTCTCACAGGATGAGATAACTTCTGGAAATTACTGGCTCAGATTGGCCAAAGGTATAGATGTGTGTGTCCAAGTTTCAAACAGCATGTTGTCTTCTTCTAATGGATTTATTACAATCTTTGCAAGCTGGGTAATGTTTGCTGTGGTCTGGAACAACATAGCATAGAAACAACTATCAGACATGCAGCCAATATTACATACAGATAATGTGTCATGAGACATAAAAATATAAATTAAATACATAGAGGACATAAGCAAAAGAAATTAAATTAACTCAAATATACCTACAAATGAAGCATAATGATGCTATATGTACATACAGCTAGCCTAAATAGCATGTTAGCATCGATTAACTTGCAGTCATGCACTGACCAAATATGTCTAATTAGCACTCCAGCAAATCAATAAAATCAACAAAGTTCACCTTTGTGCATTCACGCACAGCATAGAATGTTTGGTGGACAAAATGAGACAAAAAATGAGTGGCATAAAACACATCTTTCTGTGGCAGCATCGGAGAAACTTGTACATGTAAACAAACTACGATGAGTTCAAGGATTCGCTGAAATTAGTAGGACAAAACGGTGCTTGCCAAATATTATCAGCAGTGAAGCATGTATAACATAGACGGTGGGATTTTTAACAATTAGGAAGATTTGTGTCATGTCTGTTCTCCTACAGAAAAATATAATAAAACCAAAAAAATATATTTTTCTTCATCTTTTTACATTTTCACACATCTCTAAAAGAGGTCCAGGGAGCCACCAGGGCGTCGCTAAAGAGAGCCGCGGGTTGCTGACCCCCGGTCTAGCGGGACAGGTGAAAGTTAAGTCGGAGAAAATGCAGTCGTTTATAAATTATTTAACCTTTCTCTGTGACCCGGTAGCAAATGCGTCACGGACCAGTACCGGTCCCCGGACCGGTTGTTTGGGACCACTGGTTTAGACGCAAGAAGAACCCATGATGTTACAGCAGATACAGCAGTACCTATCCGAACCCAAATCAACAGGTAGGAAAAACCTCAGGAGAACTGGGAGAAGCAAAAGGTATTATACCGGAATTCGGTGATAATCAAACTGTGGTACACGTATCAGTAGTGGTGCGTGGGCTCCATCTAGTGGTACATCAAAGACTCACTTGACTAAAATAGAGTGTATAATTTTCCTATATTCAAACACAGTGTGACTGTTCAAACTGTGTGTAATGTTACAGTGTCCAAAGATATCAAATATACATGTTAAATAAAACGACTGCCTTGTTTTTAATGAATACTTAGGTGTACTATACTACTTTATTTTAACGTTGGTCAATATGGTGGTACTTGGAGAGCCAAGTGTTTTCTGAGGTGGTACTTTGCAGAGGTGGGACCAAGTCATTGTTTTGCAAGTCACAAGTAAGTCTCTAGTCTTTGCCCTCAAGTCCAAGTCAAGTCCCGAGTCAAGACAGGCAAGCCCCGAGTCAAGTCCAAAGTCAAGACTGGAAAGTCTCAAGTCAAGTCCTAAGTCCTGCATTTTGAGTTTCGAGTCCTTTCAAGTCCTTTTAACCACAGACTAATATATTAACACAGATTGTGTATGCTTTTCAAACGCTGTATTTATTTATTAAAACAAGTGCATTTTAAATTGCAGGAAAGAAAATTGTGCTGACATTGCACTTTATAATAGCACTATTAACCAGTCATTTTAAACATTAACTCATTCCTTTACAGAACAAACACATTGAAAAATAAAGTGCAAATGTACTTATTTGTACAAAAGTGTTAACATTGAAAAAACATGACATATACGTGAACATAACAAAAAAGTTGTACTTTTTATATGTCAGGGCCCTATGCTGCATTGCATTTGCAAAAGACCAAATTAGCCAAGAGTCTGTCAGTCATTTGTGCACGATGGGGGCGTAGTATGATGCCACCATGGCTGAAAACTCGCTCCACTGGAGCACTGGAGGCAGGCACTGCCAAGACTCTCATGGCCACTCGGAACAGTGAAGGAAGAGTCTTCATGTTCAATGCCCAGAACAAAAGGGGGGAGAGAGTTGTTTTGGGTTGGTGCACTACTTGTAAGTGTATCTTGTGTTTTTTATGTTGATTTAATTAAAAAAAGAAAAGAAAAAAAAAATATTTCTTGTGCGGCCCGATACCAATCGATCCACGGACCAGTACCGGGCCGCGGCCCGGTGGTTGGGGACCACTGAGGTAAACAACCAACAGTATGTCAGAAAGCTAGCTAAAACGGTACACATATTCATAATATAGTATACATTTTAACTGACCTTTATTTGACTATTTTTGTCTTTTTTTAGGTGGCTAAAATACGCGGTGCTGCTGACCGCCGTCTAATGTTACGTGTGATATATTGACTAACGTAACCCTGCTTAAAAAAAATCACTGAACAAAAAGTATTAATAACGTAGTGAACTGCAACAGATTCCCGTGTTTGCAATAACGTTATAACGTTAGCAGTGAGTTTACAGCCTCACTGATTTAACTACACAGCAAATAAAAGTCACGTTACTTAGCCAATACACGTTATCTTACATTCAAAACTTACCGTTCTTTGTGCAACTTCAAATGCCGGACGAAGTTGGAAGTTGTTGCCTCTCCATCAGTAATTTTCGAACCGCATGTGTTGCATACTGCAAACCGTTTTGTGTTGACCACCTCGTAATTTTTATACCCAAACAAAATTATTTTAGGTATCATTTTTTGTTCACTGGCGTGTGGTTTGGACATGTCTTCTTCGTTGGTTGTCCTGCAATTTGATTGGATGAATGCTGTGTGATGAAAACAAAGTAGATCTAATTTGATTGGCTGTTGTACTGAGACCACACCAGCTGACACACGCAACGCTGATAGACAAGTACACAAGTACACAATGAAAAATACGGAGCGCTCCCGAATAACTTTTTCATCTTTGGGTTTTGGGGAAAGTAGCAAGTCATGTCAAGTCATGTCAATTCAAAAGGCTCAAGTCCAAGTGAAGTCACAAGTCATTGATGTTAAAGTCTAAGTCGAGTTGCAAGTCTTTTTACATTTTGTCAAGTCGAGTCTAAAGTCATCAAATTCATGACTCGAGTCTGACTCGAGTCCAAGTCATGTGACTCGAGTCCACACCTCTGGTACTTTGTGAAAAAGTTTGAGGACCACTGCCCAAATTTATCTTGCCTTTTTGTGCACTCCAGCATCTTCTCTGACCCTTGTGGAAGGGTGTTTTCAGAAGGCCGGAAAGGTTGTGGTAAAAAAGGAAATTGTTTAAAAGCAAACACAGTTGAAAAAACTCTTATTTTTGAATAAAAATGAACAGAATATCCCTTGCTCTGTACATTATTGTCCGAGTTCCACACTCCCTTATTGTTCTACTGTATGCAGGCTTAGATCCATGCTATTTTCCTAAAGTCACAGAAAAACACTACACACCCGCTATATCATATACCACTACCATGATTGGAAAAATACATTATAACATATTAGAGCTGAAACGATTCCTCGAGTAACTCAAGTAATTCGTTTACAAAATATATTCCAGGAATTTTCGCTGACTCGAGGCGTCGTTAAGTTTTTTTTTTTTTTTTTTTTTTACGGCATTTTGTCTTGTTTAGTAGTCAAAGCTCACATGTTTACGTAAGATCATACGCCCCCTGCACTGCACAACACCGGTCCTTTAAATACGCTTGAGTTTAGTAAACTTTTTCGCCGACATAACTCACAATGGCAGACCCCGCAGAAAGCAGTGGACAAGAGCAATGGCAAAACGAGGGAATTAAGAAGCGACAAAAGTTGTCTAAGGTGTGGGAACACTTCACACTAAAATGGAAGGAAAACGCAGTAGTATGCAAACATTGTAAAGTGTGTATATATACATATATACACATATATATATATATGTCTTAATAAGGTTATCCAAAAAATAGTGCTCGATACCGTAGTAGAGCGCAATATATGTATGTGTGGGGAAAAAAATCACAAGACTATTTCATCTCTACAGGCCTGTTTCATGAGGGGGGTACCCTCAATCGTCAGCGACATCAGTGTGTAAAAATCTCCTGACGATTGAGGGTACCCCCCTCATGAAACAGGCCTGTAGAGATGAAATAGTCTTGTGATTTTTTTTCCCCACACATACACACATATATATATATATATATATACATATATACACATATATATTTATATATACACACATATTGTTCATATACGTTTATGTATATGTACATACAAACCCCGTTTCCATATGAGTTGGGAAATTGTGTTATATGTAAATATAAACGGAATACAATGATTTGCAAATAATTTTCAACCCATATTCAGTTGAATATGCTACAAAGACAACATATTTAATGTTCAAACTGATAAAGTTTTTTTTTTTTTTTTGCAAATAATCATTAACTTTAGAATTTGATGCCAGCAGCACGTGACAAAGTAGTTGGGAAAGGTGGCAATAAATACTGATAAAGTTGAGGAATGCTCATCAAACACTTATTTGGAACATCCCACAAGGGAACAGGCAAATTGGGAACAGGTGGGTGCCATGATTGGGTATACAAGTAGATTCCATGAAATGCTCAGTCATTCACAAACAAGGATGGGGCGAGGGTCACCACTTTGTCAACAAATGCGTGAGCAAATTGTTGAACAGTTTAAGAAAAACCTTTCTCAACCAACTATTGCAAGGAATTTAGGGATTTCACCATCTACGGTCCGTAATATCATCAAAGGGTTCAGAGAATCTGGAGAAATCACTGCACGTAAGCAGCTAAGCCCGTGACCTTCGATCCCTCAGGCTGTACTGCATCAACAAGCGACATCAGTGTGTAAAAGATATCACCACATAGGCTCAGGAACACTTCAGAAACCCACTGTCAGTAATTACAGTTGGTCGCTACATCTGTAAGTGCAAGTTAAAACTCGAAGGCGAAAACCGTTTATCAACAACACCCAGAAACGCAGTCGGCTTCGCTAGCCTGAGCTCATCTAAGATGGACTGATACAAAGTGGAAAAGTGTTCTGTGGTCTGAAGAGTCCACATTTCAAATTGATTTTGGAAACTGTGGACGTCGTGTCCTCCGGACCAAAGAGGAAAAGAACCATCCGGATTGTTATAAGCGCAAAGTTGAAAAGGCAGCATCTGTGATGGTATGGGGGTGCATTAGTGCCCAAGACATGGGTAACTTACACATCTGTGAAGGCGTCATTAATGCTGAAAGGTACATACAGGTTTTGGAGCAACATATGTTGCCATCCAAGCAACGTTACCATGGACGCCCCTGCTTATTTCAGCAAGACATTGCCAAGCCACGTGTTACATCAACATGGCTTCATAGTAGAAAAGTGCGGGTACTAGACTGGCCTGCCTGTAGTCCAGACCTGTCTCCCATTGAAAATGTGTGGCACATTATGAAGCCTAAAATACCACAACGGAGACCCCCGGACTGTTGAACAACTTAAGCTGTGCATCAAGCAAGAATGGGAAAGAATTCCACCTGAGCAGCTTAAAAAATGTGTCTTATCAGTTCCCAAACATTTACTGAGTGTTGTTAAAAGGAAAGGCCATGTAACACAGTGGTGAACATGCCCTTTCCCAACTACTTTGGCACGTGTTGCAGCCATGAAATTCTAAGTTAATTATTATTTGCAATTCCGTTTAAATTTACATCTAACACAATTTCCCAACTCATATGGAAACGGGGTTTGTACATATATACACATACAGTATATACATACACATATACTGTACATACACTTGTATACATATATACGCATTTATACACATATGTACATACACATACGTGTATATACATACACATATATATACACACATATATAAATACATATTTTTATAACATAATGTTCACATATTATACAAATAGCTACTAAGTAAATCAGTAGGTTACTCACAAGTTACTCAACTCTTGATTCTTACTTACTCCTAATCAAGGATTTATTTTGATGACTACTTTTTACTATTAATTGAGCCATATTACTCTAAGTTAACGGTACTCTTCCTTGAGCACAATTTTTGGGTTCTCTACTCATCTCTGCCGGTCAACTTACTTTGTTATCACTTTATCAAACTGTGCATGCAAGTGACTTTGGGGCTTGTGCGCGTTTGCACTGGAGTCGGATAAAGATCACATTTTGCTTGCACTGTAAACAATCAGCTGGAAAAAAAATCAAATTTCAAAAAAATTAGATTTGGGTCACTTTAGCCTGCAGTGTAAACATAGTCATTGTGTGGTTAAGATACATCTGTTTGTAATTACACATTTGCCCAGCAGGCGGTTTCCTGTGCCAAAGCAAGCATGAAGCTCGGAGAAATCCTCAAACCAATTGGCTTAAGTGGTTCAATCCCTCATGAGGGTTCATTTGACCATCACTAGTTAATAATACTCTATTGCAGCAAATATAAAGAAACTTACATGGCGGTAGTTGACGTGACCCCACCAAGATGTTCTCAAGGTGAACATTTATTTAATACGCAACAGGGAAGTGTACAGGAATCAGGGACATCTGTGCAGCATGGAAGCCAACAACACAATGGTGAGAATGATGCAGCCCCGATTTAAAAGCGAGGCTGGCATATAATATGATTAGTGATTAGAGGCAGGTGAGACCGGTGATCACTAATCAGAGGCAGGTTTGTTAAATCAGCGCTCAAACCAGAGGAAAAGTGGCTGACAATAACGAAAAAAGGAATTGAAAAGAAAGATAGTAGAACTAAATACCAACTCACAGGAAAACCCACAAGTCCAACCTGTCATGAACAATCGAGACAAAATGCACTACAATTCTTAAAAGTACCATTATCATTGGAGGATGAGGCTAAACATGTTACGCACTGAGTAAAAACAATAGGAAGTCATGCTAATTGCTAAGCTGGCTACAAAGGTAACTTGAAACAACAGAAGAACAGTGAATGGTAAACAGGGTGAACAGGGGTCTATTTGGCCAAGTGAGGGGCCGGAGCAAAAGTTAAATGTTCTGAGTTGTTTTGGTTGCCCTGGCTAAATTGGGGACCCGAACAGAATTTTATTTTGATCTCCCATGGAGTTGCCATACGCCTCTTGGAAAACGGAATTGCCATTACAAAATGTTTTTAATTTTTAATCAAACTTGAATTTAATTTGAGGCATGTTTTGTACAAAAAGAAATCATGGGAAATAAATTGGTCAATAATTAATTTTGTTGTCTACAAAATAACAAATGAAACATCATTTTACACATACTACTTGTATATACAAAGTCCCCAAGGCAGAAGCGTATTAGAAAGTATCCAGTATCAAATGTATCCGCATCATCGCGTCTTGAGTTTAACTTAATGAAATATTTTCACCACTCGTCGTCAAAAACAAATGACCACTCCAATTCAATGTAAAAACATCAATGGTCCATTCTAGTAATAGGTTAGTGTTTTACATGCCTACCATTGTTCTGAGTAATTTCACTTGATCAGGTCTTCACACTCCAAAATTACAAAAGTATGTACTATGATGTATGCTGTTACTGTATCGGCCAATACTCAAGGCTCCAATATCGGTGTTGTATTGGAAGTGGAAAAGTTGTACAGAGACAACCATGTCAATTACTTCTATTTCATTCATACCAGACCTTTTACACTTGGAATACTTTGTTTGCTTTCATTTTGTCATTTTAAGTTTGTTCACTTCCTGCGTGAAGTAAGTTAACAACCTGTTATCCACATTAGGTTTTTCATTGAAAGTGATAATGAACAATAACATACTGTGTGCAGTGTGTGTGTGTGGATGCTGCAAGTGTGTCTAAAGGAACGCGAAAAGTATATTGACCAGCATCTCATTAGATGTTCCACTAGATTTTAACAACAAAACCACTACACTCCTCTCCTATTTGCTGCATCTCTGTTTCCATCATCTCAAAATGCAAGTATCAGGACCATTGCCCTGAACTGATAACAAGCTGATAATGACATTGACCTTCATAAGCCTGACATTGTTTTCAATAAACTACCGTATATTCGGGACTATAAGCCACTACCTTTTTTCCTACGTTTTGAACCATGCGGCTTATAGAGCGGTAAGGCCAATTTATGGATTTTTCTTCGCTGACGGCCAAAAAGCAAATTGTTTTCATTAAAGGGGAACATTATCACAATTTCAGAAGGGTTAAAACCATTAAAAATCAGTTCTCAGTGGCTTATTTTATTTTTCGAAGTTTTTTTCAAAATTTTACCCATCACGCTATATCCCTAAAAAAAGCTTCAAAGTGCCTGATTTTAACCATCGTTATATACACCCGTCCATTTTCCTGTGACGTCACACAGTGATGCCAATACAAACAAACATGGCGGATAGAACAGCAAGATATAGCGACATTAGCTCGGATTCAGACTCGGATTTCAGCGGTTTAAGCGATTCAACAGATTACGCATGTATTGAAACGGATGGTTGTAGTGTGGAGGCAGGTAGCGAAAACGAAATTGAAGAAGAAACTGAAGCTATTGAGCCATATCAGTTTGAACCGTATGCAAGCGAAACCGACGAAAACGACACGACAGCCAGCGACACGGGAGAAAGCGAGGACGAATTCGGCGATCGCCTTCTAACCAACGATTGGTATGTGTTTGTTTGGCATTAAAGGAAACTAACAACTATGAACTAGGTTTACAGCATATGAAATACATTTGGCAACAACATGCACTTTGAGAGTGCAGACAGCCCATTTCAGGCGCGCTAAGAACATATATTTTTCCACGATTTCAGCACTCAGGTTAACCATACCTAAATAGACACAAATTACTGCATTACACAAGACTACCCGAATGTACTCGAATGATTGAAAAAAATAAATGTTTTTAAGCTAAATTATTGGTAAACACAGTTTATGTATAATAATTTATGTAAAACCGCGAGTAATGAATAAAGTTTTCATCAATTAATATATTCTGTAGACATACCCTCATCCGCTCTCTTTTCCTGAAAGCTGATCTGTCCAGTTTTGGAGTTGATGTCAGCATCTGCTTTGAGTGTCGCAGGATATCCACACATTCTTGCCATCTCTGTCGTAGCATAGCTTTCGTTGGTAAAGTATGCGGAACAAACGACTGACCATTTTGTCGGCTTTCCCCACAGCCTCGTATTTTGAACAAATTTCGTCCAATTTCTTGCCACTTTCGCATTTTTGGGCCACTGGTGCAACTTGAATCCGTCCCTGTTCGTGTTGTTACACCCTCCGACAACACACCGATGAAAGTGAGAAAATGGTGGATTGCTTTCGAGAGCGAATAATAGAAAGGCGTTTAATTCGCCAAAATTCACCCATTTAGAGTTCGGAAATCGGTTAAAAAAAAATATGGTCTTTTTTCCTGCAACATCAATGTATATATTGACGCTTACATAGGTCTGGTGATAATGTTCCCCTTTAAAATAACAATGTCGCTACAGTTTTGTTTTTATACTGGTTACAGAACGTAAATTAAGTATTGGTGACGGTTTTTGAATGCATTTTTCAAGTGATTTAGTGGTAGAAATGATGGTTCCCATTAGCTACATTACTAGCCACCAAGAACGAGACGATTGTTTAATGTTAGAAAGCGAAAAAAAAAATAAAAATGTCTTTGCGTCTCTCATAAGAATTGTGAACGAAAATTCCAAAAAAAGTGCCGTTACCCTTGAAGTTGACCAGATTTTCATTTATAATATTAATAATAAAGTAATGGATTACATTTTATATCGCGCTTTTCTATTATTAGATACTCAAAGCACTCACAGAGAAGTGGAAAGCCATCATTCATTCACACCTGGTGGTGGTAAGCTACATTTGTAGCCACAGCTGCCCTGGGGTAGACTGACGGAAGCGAGGCTGCCAGTTTGCGCCTACGGCCCCTCCAACCACCACCTATCATTAATTCATCATTCATGCACCAGTGTGAGCGGCACTGGGGGCAAGGGTGAAGTGTCATGCCCAAGGACACAACGGCAGCGATTTGGATGTCAAGAGGCGGGGAGCGAACTTGCAACCTTCATGTTTCTGGCACGACCACTCTACCCACTACGCCATACCGCCCCTTTATCAAAGCAAAACAATGCAGAAACACCTTTGCAAGTAGTAAAATAACTGAACTCTCTTTGTTTAATTTTTCAAACACAGGAAGTTGATTATTAGCAATTGCTGAGACATTGAGGAGAGTTAAGATTAAATGAAGCTACGTTTTCCTACTCCTCGTTTTGCAAAGTGGAATGATATCCTTCATGATCAATCATTTTCATTGATTTCTCTAGGTTATGCTCATTGTCAATCAACTGTCCTAGTTACAAGAGTGCTTTTAGAAACAAACCAAAAAAAGAGTACCCCGTCTTATTTCTTTGATGGACACACATGATTTGGTGCCGAAATCTTTCTAGCCACAGCTGTTGAATTACTCTGAATTTGAACCAAGCCTCTAACCAAATGAAGAAATATAGAGAGTAACCACCCAAGGGTAGCGAGGCAACGAGGACCAGCAATGTGATTAATGTCACTACCAATTGGCGGCTCTTTTGTTAACATTGATCCATGTCCGTAGGGTTCCCCATTTTCACACATTTTTCAAAGGTTATTGTTTTTTTTTGTCAGTGCAGAAGCATTGAAGAATGTTTTTTTTTTTGTTCCATGCTTGAGGTTAATGGCATTGAAAACTTTAATGTTAGACTTTTTGTCATTGATCACATAGCAATGATTACACATTGTGTGCAATTGTTAAATACGGTATTTTCCAGACCATAGAGTGCACCGGTTTATAAGTTGCACCCACAAATTTTTAGAAGAAAAAACTATAAAACGGAGGAATATTCATCTAGCCATCCATTTTCTACCGCTTATTCCCTTTGGGGCCGCGGGGGGCGCTGGAGCCTATCTCAGCTACAATCGGGCGGAAGGCGGTGTACACCCTGGACAAGTCGCCACCTCATCGCAGGGCCAACACAGATAGACAGACAACATTCACACTCACATTCACACACTAGGGCCAATTTAGTGTTGCCAATCAACCTATCCCCAGGTGCATGTCTTTGGAGGTGGGAGGAAGCCGGAGTACCCGGAGGGAACCCACGCAGTCACGGGGGAAACATGCAAACTCCACACAGAAAGATCCCGAGCGCGGGATTGAACCCAAGACTACTCAGGACCTTCGTATTGTGAGGCAGCTGCACTAACCCCTCTTCCACCGTGGCCACCGTGCTGCCCACGGAGGAATATATGCTGTAAAAATGAGTTACACAGAAAGATTTTATGAATGTTTATCTTCATACCGGTACCTTAAAGGGGCTGTTTGCAAAATTTACACAGATGCCTCCAGGGCGCTAACTTTCTAATGTATTTTACACAGTAAATCTCGCCCTCTTACGGCTTCTCATATGTAAAGACATAATTACATACGTACCTAACACATGCTTTACGTGTTGTCAGCTAATAATAGCAATTTGGATAGCTAGCGTGAGCTGTGATAAAAATGTATATCCTATCATAACAACACCATGACTGCAAATTGTTTGTTGCTTCTCTTGGACTGCTTTTTTATGTGTGCAAGCTCTCCACCAATCATTTTATTTGGGGAGGTAAAGATTTTTATTTCATAGACTTTGTAATTGTGGAAAATATAAACAATTGTCAAACAAATGTGTTCTGTTAAACCACAAATGGTATAAGCTAGCCGGTGGTGTTCTTACTATATTTTTTACTTTGAAAAATGTTACAATTGTTTTCAGACATAGTGTCTGTAACACGGCTAATCAAACAAAACAGAAGTCATCCTCATGGACCTGCTAGCTGTGGAAGCTAGCTCTCCAATCAGCGAAACAGACTTAATAACTCCACGGTGACGTTTTGGTGAATATAGGAATTTGTGAAACTGCAACAATACAAACAGAATGCCATTGTAAGGTAATAATACTAACACAGACAACACTCGTAAACTTCTTAGCATTTTGGCTTATGCTAACAACGCTGGCTTCATTACATTACGATAGCACTTACACATATGCATGAAAACACTCCTACAGACGTCACACATGGGACTGTTTAGGAAGGAAGAATTGTTTTAGTTATAATGTAAAACTTACAAATTTTGCTTGGAGTGATATGAATGAAAAATCAATACGAGTAGAACGTTATGAAGGCAGAACGGCACTTCTACTTCCGGTTCAAAGCTTTAAACAACAGGAAACACTTGTAGGCATTCACCCAGCTTTGCATGTGTTTAAAGGAGAACATTATCACCAGACCTATGTAAGCGTCAATATATACCTTGATGTTGCAGAAAAAAGACCATATATTTTTTTAATCGATTTCCGAACTCTAAATGGGTGAATTTTGGAAAATTAAACGCCTTTCTATTATTCGCTCTCAGAGCGATGACGTCACAACGTGACATCACATCGGGAAGCAATCCGCCATTTTCTAATTTTCGTCGGTGTGTTGTCGGAGGGTGTCACAACACGAACAGGGAGGAAATTCAAGTTGCACCAGTGGCCCAAAGATGCGAAAGTGGCAAGAAATTAGACAACATTTGTTCAAAATACGAGGCTGTGGGGAAAGCCGACGAAATGGTCAGTCGTTTGTTCTGCACACTTTACCGACGAAAGCTATGCTACGACAGAGATGGCAAGAATGTGTGGATATCCTGCGACACTCAAAGCAGATGCTGACATCAAATCCAAAACTGGACAGATCAGCTTTCAGGAAAAGAGAGCGGATGAGGGTATGTCTACAGAATATATTAATTGATGAAAACTTTATTCATTACTCGCGGTTTTACGTAAATTATTATACATAAACTGTGTTTACCAATAATTTAGCTTAAAAACATTTATTTTTTTCAATCATTCGAGTACATTCGGGTAGTCTTGTGTAATGCAGTATTTTGTGTCTATTCAGGTATGGTTAACCTGAGTGCTGAAATCGTGGAAAAATATATGTTCTTAGCGCGCCTGAAATGGGCTGTCTGCACTCTCAAAGTGCATGTTGTTGCCAAATGTATTTCATATGCTGTAAACCTAGTTCATAGTTGTTAGTTTCCTTTAATGCCAAACAAACACATACCAATCGTTGGTTAGAAGGAGATCGCCAAATTCGTCCTCGCTTTCTCCCGTGTCGCTGGCTGTCATGTCGTTTTCGTCGGTTTCGCTTGCATACGGTTCAAACCGATATGGCTCAATAGCTTCAGTTTCTTCTTCAATTTCGTTTTCGCTACCTGCCTCCACACTACAACCATCCGTTTCAATACATGCGTAATCTGTTGAATCGCTTAAGCCGCTGAAATCCGAGTCTGAATCCGAGCTAATGTCGCTATAGCTTGCTGTTCTATGCGCCATGTTTGTTTGTTTGTATTCACTATGTGCCGTCACAGGAAAATGGACGGGTGTATATAACGATGGTTAAAATCAGGAACTTTGAAGCTTTTTTTAGGGATATTGCGTGATGGGTAAAATTTTGAAAAAAAACTTTGAAAAATAAAATAAGCCAGTGGGAACTGATTTTTATTGGTTTTAACCCTTCTGAAATTGTGATAATGTTCCCCTTTAAGAGCGAAAACTGAGGAAATCTTTTTGTAGCTTAATAACACATCGGCGTGCTACGGTATTAGCCCTAAAAGCTAGGAAGAGATAAGTTAGCTTCTCCGTCAGTACAAAACGCATTTGAGTTTGTAATGCACAACACAATGCGATAGGACAATCTATACTGACTGAAAAACATGAACAATCATATTATAGTATCTGTAAAGTTTTAGCCCACATTTAATATTTTGTTTGTACACAGCTAGCTCAACAGTGTTTGTACTGTAGTGTATGGTGAATAGTGTAGGGACGGACAGTTGTCCGTTTGGTCCAGATGGCCAGGGATGTTTCCAGTTGATTTGGGTAAGCAACCCATTTATTCGGCATAGCCTGGCTCAAAGTTCCAGATTTGCAGCGTGACCATGTCACACTCTATCGGTGTCCATGAATTGATTTACGTGGACCCCGACTTAAACAAGTTGAAAAACTTATTCTGGTGTTACCATTTGGTGGTCAATTGTACGGAATATGTACTGTACTGTGCCATCCATCCATCCTTTTTTCTACCGCTTGTCCCTTTTTGGGGTCGCGGGGGGTGCTGGAGCCTATCTCAGCTGCATCCGGGCGGAAGGCGGGGTACATCCTGGACAAGTCGCCACCTCATCGCAGGGCCAACACAGATAGACAGGCAACATTCACACGCACATTCACACACTAGGGCCAATTTAGTGTTGCCAGTCAACCTATCCCCAGGTGCATGTCTTTGGAGGTGGGAGGAAGCCGGAGTACCCGGAGGGAACCCACGCAGTCACAGGGAGAACATGCAATCTCCACATAGAAAGATCCCGAGCCCGGGCTCGAACTCAGGACTACTCAGGACCTTTGTCTTGTGAGGCATATGCACTAACCCCTGTTCCGCCGTGCTGCCCTGTACTGTGCAATCTACTAATAAAAAGTTTCAATCAATCAATCAATCAATTCCATCTGCTCCAACGTTTCACCCTCTTCTTCATGCCCGCTTCAATAAGCAGCAGTTTATCCTCTGTTCATTTTTCAGGTCCAAAAGATAAGGTTGTGAATCCTCATTTGTCCAAAAATAGTTTTCTTTGTTGTCTATTACCAAGTCTGCCATGATTAGTCACACTCACGTGTTTGTTTGCGGAAGTAGGAACACAGAGTAGATGCCGGAAGTCTGATGTGCGCTGCTATGGAAACTGAAATAAATGCGGCAGAGAAGGAAGTCCTGCTATTGATTAAAATGACCAAAATACGGTAAATATTGTATAAATTACTGCGTGGTACTCCGGTTACGTCCCACCTCCAAAGACACGCACCTGGGGATAGGTTGATTGGTAACACTAATTTGGCCCTAGTGTGTGAATGTGAGTGTGAATGTCTATCTGTGTTGGCCCTGTGATGAGGTGGCGACTTGTCCAGAGTGTACACTGCCTTGCGCTCGAATGCAGCTGGGATAGGCTCCAGCCCCACCAGGACCCCGACTGGGACAAGCGGTAGAAAATGGATGGATGGATACATAATGTTATAGACGTGTCTGTTACTACATAATATATACACTTGCAGCATATATACAAAACATTCATGGAGGGAATTGAAATGGTTTTAGAGGGCTTTAAAGGCTCCAAAAGTGTAATTTTAGCCGCATCTTGAAAGTGTTTTATATAATCTTAAATTGATCAATTTAAAAAAAAAAATTTAACCAAAAAATGCAAAAAAAATAAATCTCCTTTTATGTAAAAATGAAAAAAGGTTAATACAAATCAGTGTCAGTTAATTACAAATGCATAATGCATAAGTATACACTGCCTTCAGGTCTGTAGTAGATGCACATTTGGCTGCAAACACAGCATTGACAGTCTGCATTTTGTCTAATTCTTAATTGCAAAACTGCTCAAACTCAACTCAACTCAGGTTACTTGGGGGATTAGGTTTGAAAAGTCAGCTCTTAAATTACCACAGATTTAAATCTGGGCTTTGACTTGGCCACACTAACATTTACATGTTATCTTTGAAACAGTTCTGTGTATATTTTGCTGTATGCTTAGGGTCATTGTCTTGCTGGAAAAAAATAAAAAAAATTCCCACCTTGAAACATTTTATTGTGTAGAATGTGCTGATATTTTTTGTCTTCATTTTGCACTGTACCTTCACAAACTTTCCTGGGCCTCATACTAAGAATTATCCCCACAACTTTACAGTAAGGTGTCATGATCCGAGGTCCGGATCATGTTTTTGTTATGTTCTGTTAGTTTTGGACTCCTTTAGTTCCTGTTTGTGCACCTCCTGTGTTTGTTACCATGGTTACTTATTGTTTTCACCTCCCTCTGGTGTTGGGGACGCTCACCTGTCTCTAATCAGAGGCATTATTTAAGCCTGCCTTTGCCAGTCAGTCGGCCTGGCGTCACTATTTGCTTCACGCAGCCTTGTCTACGTAAGTCTTGTTTAATTTCATGCCACAGTTTTGTGAGGTTTCATGTCTATAGTTCCATGTTTTCTGCCCTAAGTTTTTGCCTTAGCTTCCGCGTGCGATAGGCAAACTTGCCTTTGTTTAGTAAATTGGATGATTTTGGATAATTAAATCATGTTTTTACCTGCACGCCTTGTCCGGAGTAGTCCGTTTGCATCCCGGGGGAACAAACCTCGCAGTAAGCTGCAACCCCGCCGTGACATAAGGACGGTGTATTTGTGGTGATATGCAGTGTTTGGTGTTTCCAAAACATAGGGCCTGATTATAATAACAAGTGTTAAATAGCATGCGCAAGCTATACAACTGTGGGCCTGATCTACTAGAATCCAAATAGCACACGCTAAACAGCATGTGCAAACTGTAAAGTTGTGTGTACTATTTGTGGGCGTGTTACCTGTGATCTACCAAGACTGCGTGTACAATCGATAACTGGTGCAGACCGCCACCTGTGTCCTGGACCCCTTTCCCTCAGCCCTGGTAAAAACGCACACCCCTGCCATTAGTCCTTTGATCACCAAAATTATTAACCACTCCCTCCAGGCTGGTCAGGTCCCCACTGTCCTGAAAACTGCAGTCATCAAACCACTTCTCAAAAAGCCCAGCCTAGACCCAGAAGTGCTGGCCAACTACCGGCCGATCTCCAACCTCCCATTCCTCTCAAAGGTGCTGGAAAAGGTAGTTGTTGCCCAACCTCATGACCATCTTAAAACCAACAACCTATATGAGAAGTTCCAGTCTGGTTTCCGCTCCGGCCACAGCACGGAGACTGCTCTGGTCAGGGTCACCAATGACCTGCTGATGACTGCTGATGCTGGCTCACCATCTCTTCTCATCCTCCTTGACCTCACTGCAGCATTCGACACTGTTGATCACCGCATCCTCCGACACCGCCTACACTCCACCATTGGACTCTCTGATACTGCCCTGAACTGGTTCACGTCCTACCTCACCGATAGAACAGAGTTCGTCTCTCTGGGAGAGGCAGAGTCGGACACACTCTCTGTCACCTGTGGTGTCCCTCAAGGATCAGTCCTCGGCCCCACCCTTTTCACACTCTAAATGCTCCCCCTTGGCCGTGTCATCAGCCAGCACGGGATATCATTCTACTGCTATGCCGATGACACTCAACTCTATCTAAAAACAAACCTAACCCCCTCTGCAGCCCTGCCATCATCCACACTTACCAACTGCCTGGAGGATATAAAGGCGTGGATGAAACACAATTTTCTTCAACTAAACAGCTCCAAAACCGAAGCCATTCTCCTCGGCACCCCACATCAGACTCAGTCATACACCATCACCAGCATCACCTTCTCCGGCCACGACATTCACCTCTCATCCTCAGTCACTAATCTGGGTGTTAGAATGGACCCTCACTTGACCTTTGAGGCTCAAATAAAACAACTGTGCAAGACCTCCTTCTATCACCTCAGGAACATTGCTAAACTCCGCCCCTCACTCACTCTCTCTGATGCCGAGAGGCTCGTCCACGCCTTTGTCTCCTCCAGGCTAGACTACTGCAACGCGCTTCTTGTCGGGATCCTCAGCAAGAACACCCAGAAGCTGCAGTCCTTACAGAATAGTGCTACTAGGATCCTGATGAGAGTGCGTCTGTGGAACACTCTCCCTGACCACCTGAGGGCACCACAGACTGTGGATTCTTTTAAAAAAGCCTTAAAAGCAATTCTTTTTAAAAAGCCTTTTTTTAGATATGTGCATACTAGCTATAGCTATTTGGCTGTTCTAGTTTTTATTTTTATTTATTTATTTATTATCTTTTTTTATTTATTTATTTTATTTTTATTTTTTAATACACTGTAGCACTTTGAGATTGTTTACTCAATATAAAGTGCTTTTTACAAATAAAATCTATTATTATTATTATTATTATTATTTTAAAAGGTTTATTGCGTGAACTACGCATCTTTCACCATGGAGACACTCGGTTACTGAACATTCATAATATCATGTTTGGCATTTTAGAAGCAGTCCTGCAGTGCATCTACAACAAAACACACTTTTATAACGTGCTGGAGGTGCTCTCATGGGGAAGATGATGGTAATAACTGTGAGTGTACGCTGGGATGTTCCAGACGCAAGAAAGGCCATATTGCAAGGAGATTTTTTTTTATATAGAAGATATATTAGTAAGATTTCCTAAATGGAAATACAAACATAATACAAAAAAAGCGCCACTGGATACCAAAATGCATCAATTGCATTTTTTCAAATTAGCAGCTTTGTCATGATCTGTCTTCTTTTTTGTTCAGGTGCCTGGTTTCTGGGTCACGGAGAGGAGCCACCAGCACGCACACCTGATACTCATTTCCTCATGACTCCTTAAGCTCTCCAGTTCATTCACTCTGCGCCAGTAAATTCTTGATGTTTCACCCTTCCAGTGGTGTTCATCTCCTCTATTTTGGCTCCACTCACACTTCTCGCTTCCTGTGGTTCTGCGCCGGCGTTGCCATGTCGTGTTAACTCTTACCTCTCCACACCTTTTGTGTGCAAGTTCTGTTTTTCCACACCTTTTGTGAGTGTCCTTAGTTATTTTCCCTGACTCCTTTTTGAGTGCTTTTTGTTACTTTTCTTATTTATTTTTTGCTCTGCGTTGGGGTCTAAGCCGATCGACACACCCTTAAGTCATACAGCACCTAAACAATTATAAAATGTTATTGCTGAATAGACAATATGTTTACTATTTTTTATTTTTCACAGTTCATATATGTTGACGGGCATACGTAGGATGAAGCTGCAGCGCAATCACCTCATTTCTCACAACTATTTCTGCACAACTGCCAGTTTGCACGTCCTTTCTAGACATACTAAAAATAGATGCAAAACAGCAGCTGCAGAAAAGTTCCAAGCTTGATAGACCACACTGTGTGTTCTAAAAAATATATATTTGCATTTTTCATCTCATATAGTGGGCATTCTGATGATCAGCATATATTCTGCATAAAAAGTGGTTCAGAGACATCATGGTAAATGTTGCAGAGTGGCCAAGTCAAAGCCCAAATTGCAATCTAATCAAGAATTTGGGGTTGGATTTAAAATAACTGTCCATGCCCTGTCCCGAGGGCAACATGACAGAGTTTCAGGAATGGGGGAAGTGTAGAGTGTAGTGTTCAGATGTGCCAGTCTGACTAAAACTTAGCCACAGACTCAGTGCTGTGATTGCAGCAGAATGCGGATCTACTAAATACTGCTCGGAAATGGATGAATATCTATGCAGTCATTTACTGTGTCATTTATTGTCATGTCTGTGTGATCATGTTTTTGTTTTAAGTCATGTTTTGTTTAGTTATTGGAATCTTTAGTTTCTGGCTTTTCACTCCCTTGTCTTGTTTCCATGATTACCCATGAGTTTCACCTGTTCCACGTTTGGACTCATTGTGCACTCTTGTTTGTCACCATAGCAACCCATTAGTTTTCACCTGTCACGTCACGCACCTGTTTCACGTTTTGAGTCACGCACCTGTTTTCGTTAATCATGTCTGTAGTATTTAAGTTCAGTGTTTTTAGTTTGTCTTTCTGGTGACATCCCCATATTTATGCTTCTGCACACTCTCCACTCCCTTATGATCCTTGCTGCTCTTTTTTCATGCCGGTTCCATGCCAAGTAAGTTTTTGTTTATTAAGCCACAGTTAGTGTTTTTTTGTTGTTCATAGTTTTTGCCTTTGTGCAAGTGTTTGGTTTCATAGTTTCATAGCGCCATTGTGCGCACCTTTTGTTTACTTCTTTTTTTTGTAGTTCTAGTGTTTCAGTAAAAAATTTACTTACATTCCCGTCTCGCCTGAGCCAACTTTCCGTTGCATCCCACAAAAACTAAACCCCAGGACCAAGTCATGACATTTATATTGTTGAGTAATTGACTTCAATTTGTACACATCTGTTTTCACTTTGACATGACAATAGCTTTTAGTTTTTGCAAAATCTTGTCAAAAAGCCAAATTAAATTGACAATGATTTCATGTATCAATGTATACAATAGAAGACTAAAACATCCAAGGTGGCAATAGTATTGCAAGGCACTGCGCGACGGCGGGGCTCAGTTGGGAGAGTGGCCGTGCCAGCAACCTGAGGGTTCCTAGTTCGATCCCAAGCTTCTACCAACCTAGTCATGTCCGTTGTGTCCTTGAGCAAGACACTTCACCCTTGCTCCTGATGGGTCGTGGTTAGCGCCTTGCATGGCAGCTCCCGCCACCAGTGTGTGAATGTGGAAATAGTGTCAAAGCGCTTTGAGTACCTTGAAGATAGAAAAGCGCTCTACAAGTATAACCCATTTACCATTTACTGCCGTGTTTCTCACAGACTGCCAATCTCTTTGTGGGGTTGAGTCAATTTGCATCATGTAAATCCTTTTTATACAGTACAGTTTCATCAGTGACGAGCGTTGAGGTTCAGGGCTGCTGAGGGAACTCACGCCTTAGGATTAATACCCATACTCAACAGTACCAATTTTTGGCACAGTTGTGTGTTCATGTGTTAATAAATGTCAGTTGTTTAGTATTAAAGTCATATTTGTTTAACTATAAACTCTTAGCTGATAACTGTACTGTCCGAATGTTATATATTGTTTTCTTACAATGCTTAGCCTCATTTGCAAGTACAGGTGGCGACTTGTCCAGGGTGTACCCCGCCTTCCGCCCGATTGTAGCTGAGATAGGCTCCAGCACCCCCCGCGACCCCAAAGGGAATAAGCGGTAGAAAATGGATGGATGGATAGTGAATTTTGTTGCAATTCCTAGACGTCAGACGGTAGTAGTGTATAGTCTAAGGTGTGTTGCTGTAGTCATAATTTAGTATTGGTCATTAAAGGGAAACTGCAGTTTGTTTAAATAATTCTATCTAAACGAGAAGCTATGAACATCCAATCAGTCTGAGTCCCAGTGAAAGCAGACATTGTACAGTAAGTGATTGTTTCATTATTTTTGTAGTTTATATTTCTTGTTTAGCACTTAGCAATGGTGCTACTTGCTTGATCTGCGTATCACTCAGCTTCTAAAACTTGTAGCTCATCCTCATTTTATTCAGACTTAAAAATATAATGTTCTGGATCATAATTTGTCCCAAAGTAGTCATTTGTGGCTCTCACAAAGTCTGCCAAGATTAGAAATAGTTATATATTGTTGAAGTAAATAGCAAACGCTGTGATGCGTCTGGGAAATGAATGCGCTGCCATAATACTTAAAATTACCAAAACATGCAAATGTTGCATGTTATTGTGAAGGTGCCTGTTACTAAACTACATATAAACTTACATGTGTATAAAATGTTCATGGAGGTTTTCTGGATGTTTTTGGTTGTTTTAGAGCACTTCATAGGCCAAATAGAGCAACTCCTATCAAGTTAAGTTAAAGTTAAAGTACCAATGATTGTCACACACACACTAGGTGTGGTGAAATTTGTCCTCTGCATTTGACCCATCCCCTTGATCACCCCCTGGGAGGTGAGGGGAGCAGTGGGCAGCAGCGGTGCCGCGCCCAGGAATCATTTTTGGTGATTTAACCCCCAATTCCACCCTTGATGCTGAGTGCCAAGCAGGGAGGTAATGGGTCCCATTTTTATAGTCTTTGGTATGACTCGGCCGGGGTTTGAACTCACGACCTACCGATCTCAGGGCGAACACTCTAACCACTAGGCCACTCAATTGTTAGCTGACTCTTGTTTGCGTTTATTTGTGAGTTAGAATGCATCAAAAAAGAAAAATGTGTTCTTGTCTCACATTGTGAATGAAAGACAAAATTCCCAAAAAAGTGCAATTCTCTTTTGTTGTGCCTGAATATGCCAATATTTTCTTTTGTTTATCCCTCCAAAGTGTTTATACTGTAAGTACTGTATGTATTACATACTAGCTGTTTGATTGTATCAAGCTTCTTAGTTGTAGTTTTTATGACCAAATGTCTAATTCCAATGAAATGTGGTGCATTTTGAAAAGTGGAGCCATACTGTAATTTTGAGGGCCTTCTTCTTGCTTTGTTGGCATATGGACATTTGTGACATTTTTTTTAAACGGTCCGGTCACGTTCGCGCTGAGTGCTTGTTTGTTTCCACACAAAGTGCTTCAACCGGTTCTGAGTCTGCAACAGAACGTCACGTGTAACAAAATATATCAAAATGTGATACTGTTTGACTTTACGTAAAACGGTGGTTGGTAGTACTGATGGGATACGGTGGGTACCAATAAAAAGTAACAAATTCGTTACCCATCCCTTCTTTGAGGTTTTGTTTATTTTTTACTTAAAATAAAGCTCCAATCAGTGTCAATAGGATAATAGAAGAAGAAGAAAGAAGATAATTCACTTTATGTCAAAGTGGTTTCAAATACTTCTTAATCCTTTTTTTTAAACCTGAAAACTGTTTGTGGTCTTTTTTGTAAATGAAGTTCAATTTTAAAAGCTGTTACTTTGGTGTAAAATTTCTTATTTTAGTATTAAAAGTCTCTCAGCCGCTATTTCTCTCTGTAGAAGGATGGCAGTGACAATTCCCCAACAGTAAGGCTTTGTGTATCAAGCTAAATATCAATAGTATCGATACCAAGGTGGGACATTGATATCTGATCGATACGAGCGTGATGGCATTGATACTTTTGTTGCAGTTTCTAATTCATGTCATGCAAATTACTTAAATGTCTTGCTGCTCTACTGACTACTGATATTACTTTTCACACATCTCTGCATGTAATTGCACAGTTGTAGTGGTAAAGTGTTTTTGTTGATGTTTTGTTAATATTTTGATATTTAGATTGTTTTGTTACAATGTTGCTTATATGTTATTTGTAATTGTGACTTTTTTCTTCCCAACACTGTAGAACGTAAAAAGGAATTGTTTTTAATCTACTATTACATTGTTTTAGATTGTTTGTATTTAGCAGCACGGTGGTAGAGGGGTTAGTGCATCTGCCTCACAATACGAAAGTCCTGAGTAGTCTTGGGTTCAATCCCGGGCTCGGGATCTTTCTGTGTGGAGTTTGCATGTTCTCCCCGTGACTGCGTGGGTTCCCTCCGGGTACTCCGGCTTCCTCCCATCTCCAAAGACATGCACCTGGGGATAGGTTGATTGGCAACACTAAATTGGCCCTAGTGTGTGAATGTGAGTGTGAATGTTGTCTGTCTATCTGTGTTGGCCCTGCGATGAGGTGGCGACTTGTCCAGGGTGTACCCCGCCTTCCGCCCGATTGTAGCTGAGATAGGCTCCAGCGCCCCCCGCGACCCCAAAGGGAATAAGCGGTAGAAAATGGATGGATGGATGGATGGATGTATTTAGTTATAAAAACATGTTTAGCATAAGATAGTTTTCCTCTGTTTTCATAATTATAATCAACTGAAAACAAATCCACAAAATGATTTTACATTATTTTAGCTGTTTGCAAATGCACCAAGTTGTTGAATTTTAATATTGTTGATTCAATAAATAAAGGATGTGTATGTTCTCTATATCCAACATCATGTATTATTCTAATAGATCTTTTTTGTAACACCGTAAGTGAATGAAACACACATTTATAGTTGTTTCCCCATATTTCTGCACAACAACTCAGATATGGTAACACTAGTGAGCTGTAGAGAATATGGAGTGATTTTAAAGGTTATAGGTTCTGAAATCTCTTTAATAACCTTTTTTTTTATCGTTTCCATAATAATAATGTAATTAATTCCTCAGTTATTTATAATACCCTTTGTTGCAGTATATTTTGTTTGTACTAAGCCTAAGGTTTATTTGTGACTAACATGTGGTCTCTTGTCATTTAACCAGGTTGTAAACCGTAAGTAGGGTCGGATATAATTATTAAATACGATTAAAATCAAGAGTAAGATTACACATTCAGTGTTAATATTTGAGTGGCCCCAGCTTCCTCTGCCGTGGAAAAGTTGGGCCTGAAGTCAAAAGGGTTAAGAATCCCTGGTTTCGATAATTTGTATGGGTTTGGTGGAAATTTTGTGTAAGTTTTGCTCCGCAGTCTCTTTTATAACCTGTTGTTTGAGTCTTTATGCAAGATGTCTAATTCTGGAGACGTTCCCAGAATGAACATGACACCACACTCCACCCACTCCACCCACTGTAGACTGTTCAAATATATACCTTGAAGTCGTCGCCGCTGTTGTTTTTCCAGACATGGTCAAAAATAAACTTCAGAAACACAATATATATATATATATATATATATATATATATATATATATATATAACAACTTAGTCACAAAATTAGGTACACTTGCACATTCGCTGATCGATTCAGAGCCTGCATGGACAAAAAGGGCAGGTACAGTATTCTGAGCTGCCGTTTGGATAAAAAATAAATACCTATGCCCATACAAAGGCAGAAAGAGGCTGCCCTTTCGTCCACAGGGGTGAACCTCGATGAACAGCCCCCGAAGCTATGAGTTTGACCTGCAGCTGCTTGGCGTTTCTCACTGAAATAAACTTGACATATTATTGGTCATTGGGTTTTTTATCATTAAAATGTCCTGCACATAATTTCACATCTGACTGACATGACGCAGCCTTTAAGTGTATTCATTACCATATTTATAAGGTGACCACACCATGCCTTCATAAAATAGAGAATACCATATTTCAAAAGAGCAACCTTTAAATAAGCTCATGATATTAATTTACACAAAAGGTCAAAAGTTATATTCGGCCTATTCTTTTTTGTTTAAGTTATCCCATCTTCCCGACATTCCTAATGCACTCCCAAACATAGTTTATAAAATGTTGCGATGAACTCACCACTAGTTCTGGAAAGCTTCGGGTGTGTATTACACAAGTTTGTAATATCAATACGTATTAAAACTCATAGCTTACAACTGTGTCTATTTGAATATAGATTAGGCCACTGTTTCCCTCTTATTTGCTTCATCTATTTCGAATGCAGGTCCTTTCCTGAGACGAATGATCGATCACCTGATGTTTTCCCTTGCTGGGCCTTTTAAAAAACGCTGAGTCCATTAAAAGCCTCACTTAGCTAATGTTATGAAGTGCAATGGCAATATCTCTGGCTGAGAAAAAACATGTTTTTCTTTGTATATTAGATGTAGTAGATTTTGCACTAAATTAAATTTAAACTGATTGGTACAAACAAATTATCAATTTGCGTGCTTTGCAACTTCTTAATCAAGGGTATTAAATTCAAACTTGAAGAGGTCAAGTCAAATTAAATGTAATGAATCTGCAGTCTGAAACACCATTATGAGTAACAGAGTTTCTCAAAGTTTACAATAGGCCTTTAACAGGAACTTTACCATTTACCCAGGTATATAAAGTTTCAACCAAAAACTACCCAGGTAGATATCGTTCTTCAGGAACTATGTAAAGTTCCTGGTAGTGAAGTGGATCTTTTGGGAATTCCCCAGGAACCTTAGAGGGGGGGCTGTGCTGCCGATCGCTGATTGGTTGAACAAAGTTTCTAAAAACTTTGTATTCCAAATTTCAGCCGCAATTACAGTATGCGAGGATAACTTGTTTACTGCTCACAGGGTGGGAATATCTGGTTCTGCTCTTTACTGGTTCAAGTCCTATCTCAATCACAGGACATACAGTACTTTGTTGAAATTGTTGTGTCAAATGGCTATGACCTGTGGAGTTCCTCAGGGCTCGATTCTGGGACCCCTACTGTTCAACTTGTGCATGCTGCCACGAGGTCAGCTAATATACGGAGCTTCAATGTGTCCTACCACACCTACGCAGATGACACTCAGATCTATGTGTCACTGACGACAGGTGAACGTTGGTCTATTGATTCACTTTGTCACTGCAACATATCGATCAGTGTGTGAATGCAAAACAATTTTCTTCAGCTGTGCTCAAACAAAACCGAAAGTATTGTCTTTGGCCCACAGAAGCAAAAAGAAACTATTATTCGTCACCTTAAGACCCTCTCCCTGAAACCTAATAATCTGGTGAGAAATCTAGGGGTAATAATGGACTCAGACTTGAACTTTAACAACATTAAGTCATTAACATCAGCAGCTTTTTATCACCTGAAAAACATTGCCAAAATCAGAGGAATATTGTCTAAATCAGACTTAGAAAGACTAATCCATGCCTTTGTCTCCAGCAGGGGCTCTCTAAACGAGCTGTAAAGCAGCTGTAGTACATCCAGAATGCTGCTGCTTGAGTACTGACTAGAACCAGGAAATACGACCACATGAGTCCAGTGCTTAGGTCACTGCACTGGCGTCCTGTTGTTCAGAGAATAGACTTTCAAACAGTTCTCCTTGTGCACAAGTAAGTTTTGTCATGGTCTTGTGCCGAAGTACATCTCTGACATGTAAGCCTTATGAACCAAAACCTCAAGGAGTGGTCTCCTGCTGGTGCTCAGAGTCAGGACCAAACATAGTG